>NC_091165.1:48788308-48980808 GCF_040958095.1 Procambarus clarkii | reverse complement strand
GGCTAGGGTTCGAGTCTCCTGGTGGGAAAGTGTTCTAAAGTTGTATACTTAACTCTCGTGTTTAGGAGAGTTGTGCCTTAAGCAGAGACACTGTGTCTTCCCATATTAACAGGGACTTGATGAAATTAACGTCTAAATGACCCCTCACTTGCTCTGGTGCTCTTGGGAGGTGTTGATCTTTGGGGGATTTAAATACTCCGAAATTACCATCTCTTTTAAGGGTCTGAGCGGTGGTGCAGAGGGTTAAGGCGTACCTGTTATGCCAGTTGCTGGAAGGCTTCTGTGCTGGCTAGGGTTCGAGTCTCCTGGTGGGAAAGTGTTCTAAAGTTGTATACTTAACTCTCGTGTTTAGGAGAGTTGTGCCTTAAGCAGAGACACTGTGTCTTCCCATATTAACAGGGACTTGATGAAATTAACGTCTAAATGACCCCTCACTTGCTCTGGTGCTCTTGGGAGGTGTTGATCTTTGGGGGATTTAAATACTCCGAAATTACCATCTCTTTTAAGGGTCTGAGCGGTGGTGCAGAGGGTTAAGGCGTACCTGTTATGCCAGTTGCTGAAAGGCTTCTGTGCTGGCTAGGGTTCGAGTCTCCTGGTGGGAAAGTGTTCTAAAGTTGTATACTTAACTCTCGTGTTTAGGAGAGTTGTGCCTTAAGCAGAGACACTGTGTCTTCCCATATTAACAGGGACTTGATGAAATTAACGTCTAAATGACCCCTCACTTGCTCTGGTGCTCTTGGGAGGTGTTGATCTTTGGGGGATTTAAATACTCCGAAATTACCATCTCTTTTAAGGGTCTGAGCGGTGGTGCAGAGGGTTAAGGCGTACCTGTTATGCCAGTTGCTGGAAGGCTTCTGTGCTGGCTAGGGTTCGAGTCTCCTGGTGGGAAAGTGTTCTAAAGTTGTATACTTAACTCTCGTGTTTAGGAGAGTTGTGCCTTAAGCAGAGACACTGTGTCTTCCCATATTAACAGGGACTTGATGAAATTAACGTCTAAATGACCCCTCACTTGCTCTGGTGCTCTTGGGAGGTGTTGATCTTTGGGGGATTTAAATACTCCGAAATTACCATCTCTTTTAAGGGTCTGAGCGGTGGTGCAGAGGGTTAAGGCGTACCTGTTATGCCAGTTGCTGGAAGGCTTCTGTGCTGGCTAGGGTTCGAGTCTCCTGGTGGGAAAGTGTTCTAAAGTTGTATACTTAACTCTCGTGTTTAGGAGAGTTGTGCCTTAAGCAGAGACACTGTGTCTTCCCATATTAACAGGGACTTGATGAAATTAACGTCTAAATGACCCCTCACTTGCTCTGGTGCTCTTGGGAGGTGTTGATCTTTGGGGGATTTAAATACTCCGAAATTACCATCTCTTTTAAGGGTCTGAGCGGTGGTGCAGAGGGTTAAGGCGTACCTGTTATGCCAGTTGCTGGAAGGCTTCTGTGCTGGCTAGGGTTCGAGTCTCCTGGTGGGAAAGTGTTCTAAAGTTGTATACTTAACTCTCGTGTTTAGGAGAGTTGTGCCTTAAGCAGAGACACTGTGTCTTCCCATATTAACAGGGACTTGATGAAATTAACGTCTAAATGACCCCTCACTTGCTCTGGTGCTCTTGGGAGGTGTTGATCTTTGGGGGATTTAAATACTCCGAAATTACCATCTCTTTTAAGGGTCTGAGCGGTGATGCAGAGGGTTAAGGCGTACCTGTTATGCCAGTTGCTGGAAGGCTTCTGTGCTGGCTAGGGTTCGAGTCTCCTGGTGGGAAAGTGTTCTAAAGTTGTATACTTAACTCTCGTGTTTAGGAGAGTTGTGCCTTAAGCAGAGACACTGTGTCTTCCCATATTAACAGGGACTTGATGAAATTAACGTCTAAATGACCCCTCACTTGCTCTGGTGCTCTTGGGAGGTGTTGATCTTTGGGGGATTTAAATACTCCGAAATTACCATCTCTTTTAAGGGTCTGAGCGGTGGTGCAGAGGGTTAAGGCGTACCTGTTATGCCAGTTGCTGGAAGGCTTCTGTGCTGGCTAGGGTTCGAGTCTCCTGGTGGGAAAGTGTTCTAAAGTTGTATACTTAACTCTCGTGTTTAGGAGAGTTGTGCCTTAAGCAGAGACACTGTGTCTTCCCATATTAACAGGGACTTGATGAAATTAACGTCTAAATGACCCCTCACTTGCTCTGGTGCTCTTGGGAGGTGTTGATCTTTGGGGGATTTAAATACTCCGAAATTACCATCTCTTTTAAGGGTCTGAGCGGTGGTGCAGAGGGTTAAGGCGTACCTGTTATGCCAGTTGCTGGAAGGCTTCTGTGCTGGCTAGGGTTCGAGTCTCCTGGTGGGAAAGTGTTCTAAAGTTGTATACTTAACTCTCGTGTTTAGGAGAGTTGTGCCTTAAGCAGAGACACTGTGTCTTCCCATATTAACAGGGACTTGATGAAATTAACGTCTAAATGACCCCTCACTTGCTCTGGTGCTCTTGGGAGGTGTTGATCTTTGGGGGATTTAAATACTCCGAAATTACCATCTCTTTTAAGGGTCTGAGCGGTGATGCAGAGGGTTAAGGCGTACCTGTTATGCCAGTTGCTGGAAGGCTTCTGTGCTGGCTAGGGTTCGAGTCTCCTGGTGGGAAAGTGTTCTAAAGTTGTATACTTAACTCTCGTGTTTAGGAGAGTTGTGCCTTAAGCAGAGACACTGTGTCTTCCCATATTAACAGGGACTTGATGAAATTAACGTCTAAATGACCCCTCACTTGCTCTGGTGCTCTTGGGAGGTGTTGATCTTTGGGGGATTTAAATACTCCGAAATTACCATCTCTTTTAAGGGTCTGAGCGGTGGTGCAGAGGGTTAAGGCGTACCTGTTATGCCAGTTGCTGGAAGGCTTCTGTGCTGGCTAGGGTTCGAGTCTCCTGGTGGGAAAGTGTTCTAAAGTTGTATACTTAACTCTCGTGTTTAGGAGAGTTGTGCCTTAAGCAGAGACACTGTGTCTTCCCATATTAACAGGGACTTGATGAAATTAACGTCTAAATGACCCCTCACTTGCTCTGGTGCTCTTGGGAGGTGTTGATCTTTGGGGGATTTAAATACTCCGAAATTACCATCTCTTTTAAGGGTCTGAGCGGTGATGCAGAGGGTTAAGGCGTACCTGTTATGCCAGTTGCTGGAAGGCTTCTGTGCTGGCTAGGGTTCGAGTCTCCTGGTGGGAAAGTGTTCTAAAGTTGTATACTTAACTCTCGTGTTTAGGAGAGTTGTGCCTTAAGCAGAGACACTGTGTCTTCCCATATTAACAGGGACTTGATGAAATTAACGTCTAAATGACCCCTCACTTGCTCTGGTGCTCTTGGGAGGTGTTGATCTTTGGGGGATTTAAATACTCCGAAATTACCATCTCTTTTAAGGGTCTGAGCGGTGGTGCAGAGGGTTAAGGCGTACCTGTTATGCCAGTTGCTGGAAGGCTTCTGTGCTGGCTAGGGTTCGAGTCTCCTGGTGGGAAAGTGTTCTAAAGTTGTATATATATATATATATATATATATATATATATATATATATATATATATATCTTCATGATCATTTAGAAGGCATTTTCGAAAGTTAATAACAAGTGTCTCTTGGCTCGAATGTGCATGTATGGAGTTATAAAATGTTATTAAATGCTGTGTGGGGAGGGGGGGGGGCTCTTATTCAGAAAGCCGAATACAATTTTATTTTGTTCATTTGCTGTGAGGGGGGCCTTTATTCAGAAAGTAGAGCATATGTAAGGCTTAATGGTGCAATGAATGATTCAATGTTTGAGTATGCCTATAATATAATATCCCCATGGCTGTTCATTCTTCAATGTATATATGGATGGGGGACATGAAGGAGAGATGGGGATTAATTAAATACATAATTCAAATTGAAGCAGTTCTCTTGGTAAGGTACTTATCAGGAAGGAGCACTAAGCCATCATGACAATATAGCACAAGGAAGGGATATGAGGATAAGGATTTAGAAGAGAACGAAGGAAAGCAATGGCGTTCAACCATTTGGACGGGTAGGGACTGAATGCCGTCCTGCAAGAATCGCTTCTAGCGGAACTGTAGAACGTCGCTCTACCATCCAGTCCAAGTGGTTGAGGAGTTCTGGTAGAAAATAAGATATACTGTACGTATATTAGTTGACACTTTATAGATATATTCAGCAGACGACGGCTGAAGATGAATGCAGGCAAAACTGAACCCTTTTACTGCATTTCAATCAGTTGGCATGTAAGAACAAGTCATCGAACATTTATGTAGTAAATCAAATAATGTAGATAAAAGATCTTGTTTCCACACATAGCCAAACATTTATAAATTCTTTTCATGTTGAATCTCGTCCATTACACACTTTCCAGGCCAGATTATCTCACCGGCTTTGCCCAATAAGTGTTTGGAGCTTCGGGGAAGGGAATGTGGGGTATGTACAGCTTTGATTAGAATGCATTGCCAAAGTTCACAGGCCTGTGGGAAATCTGTCCATCATGTGATATATTAAAATTGAAATTTCGCTCAGTAAAATTTGCCAATAGAGCATAACAATTTTTAGAGTTAACTCTAAATGTTAACTCCTAATATACCTTTAATCACATTTTTAGTGATTTTTGTAGAAGGAAGCAACCTTACAAGAAAGAAGCAGGTGAAGCAATGTATTTTTCTTGTCTTTAAAAATATTCCCTTTCACAAATGCTTCCTGAAGGCATCTCTGGTTGCAATGTCCCTCACTAGGTTTGTCTCATATAGCTCGTTGAACTGTGGTTGCACTGTACATGTACTTTTATCACTAAACAAGATAAGCGTCTTAAATAAACATTATTAAATTACGATGATGGTAGTGTAGTAAAGAGACTGTATTCATGTAAATGAGAAAAGGAAGAAAATAACCCAAATAGATTCCTATATTCCTGATTCATGTATATGGAATCAGTTTGTTAATAAGTGAGTAAAGGTTAAAAAAATAGAGAACAAAGCACACTGCATTTAAAATGCATAAAATTGAGGGTTCAACTGAATTAAAATACAAAACAAGGTTGAGTTCATGGTGGCGATGTTAACAATGTTTATGTAATTACTTTATTCTAAATCAATCTATGGAATCCTGTATGTTAAGATTAGCTTACGTAATAAAAGTCAAACGAACATTATTATGTATAGTAAATGATACTTACAGTCCTGAATTTCAGCTTTGACCTGGCCGGCGGTCAAGTTATTATGGACCGTCACTTTAAACCCTAAATTTTCAAACAACTTCTGAACTTGGTCACGGTCGCGATCAGTCCCATGACGCTCCTGATGAATGATTGCAATTATAAAACTGTTAATATTCAAATTGAGCAATGAACTTTAATTAGTAGAAAAACTTTCTGCATATATTTGTATCAGGTGATGCCTTGGCGAGCAATGGTGTGAGTTGAGCGCACTGAAAGTCGGTACAGTATCTTGCAAGTGTCTGTTCTAGACCACACTTGAAAGTAGACCAGTTATTATTCACTACTCTGCTCAGAAAATAGTAAATACGGAATATGCTGTCATATTCAATGAGACACACACACACACACACACACACACACATATTATGTATATATATATATATGTCGTACCTAGTAGCCAGAACTCACTTCTCAGCCTACTATGCAAGGCCCGATTTGCCTAATAAGCCAAATTTTACTGAATTATTATATTTTCTCTAATTTTTTTCTTATGAAAAGATAAAGCTACCCATTTCATTATGTATGAGGTAAATTTTTTTTATTGGTGTTAAAATTAACGTAGATATATGACCGAACCTAACCAACCCTACCTAACCTAACCTAAGCTATCTTTATAGGTTAGGTTAGATTAGGTAGCCGAAAACGTTAGGTTAGGTTAGGTTAGGTAGGTTAGGTAGACGAAAAAACATTAATTCATGAAAACTAGGCTTATTAGGCAAATCGGGCCTTGCATAGTAGGCTGAGAAGTGAGTTCTGGCTACTAGGTACGACATATATATATATATATATATATATATATATATATATATATATATATATATATATATATATATATATATATATATATATATATATATATATATTAGGTTTGGCTACCTAGTAGCTAAAACGCACTTCTCAGCCTACTATGCAAGGCCCGATTTGCCTAATAAGCCAAGTTTTCATGAATTATTGTTTTTTCGACTACCTAGCCTACCTAACCTGACCTAACCTAACATTTTCGGCTACCTAACCTAACCTAACCTATAAAGATAAGTTAGGTTAGGTTACGTAGGGTTGGTTAGGTTCGGTCATATATCTACGTTAATTTTAACTCCAATAAAAAAAAATTGACCTCATACATAATGAAATGGGTAGCTTTATCATTTCATAAGAAAAAAAATTGAGAAAATATATTAATTCAGGAAAACTTGGCTTATTAGGCAAATTTGGCCTTGCATAGTAGGCTGACAAGTGCGTTCTGGCTACTAGGTACGACATATATAAATATATATATATATATATATATATATATATATATATATATATATATATATATATATATACATATACATATACATATATATATATATATATATATATATATATATATATATATATATATATATATATATATATATATATATATATATATATATATATATATATATATATATATATATATATATATATATATATATGCGACCAAGCCTGAATGGTCCCCAGGAATACATGCAACTGAAAACTCAATGCAAAATACTTTGCCCAAGATTACCATCAGAGTGCCGGCGGGTTGATGGGCAAATAGCCTTGGCTACCATCACCTTTTGTCCGTTCATGATGTTGGAGTGGATAAGGTGCCCTGTACACTTGTTGCTTAGTGCTCATGGCAGTATGGGTTCGAGTCACTTCTGGGGTGTGAGTTTTCAGTTAAGTATATATTTTTATCAAGGAGGTAACGATATATATAAATAAATACATGAAAGTTCTTAAATACGTCGTCATTCTTGAAATTCTGCTGTAATTACTTACCGAAAAACCAGTATTGGAGTCAAATATACGATGATTTAATATCAAACAGTGCCCACGTTGACTGTGATTCCCGTCGTATCGTACAGCATCACGTTGTACAGGCATTCTAGCAATTTTAGATAAGTTTTCACTCCTGAAAATTAAAGATTAGATTTATAAATGTGACTAAACATTTTGTTTACTGATAATTATACCTCTCCCACTGTGACCAGCTACATGACTGAACAAGGTTTGAGCACTGTGCCACTGCAACATTTGGCAGAGTGAAGCAAGTGCTTCACTTTAAGTCTAGCATTAAAGTTGGTAATTGCTAGCTGATAAAAAAAAAGGCTGGTAATGAAGTGAAAAGACAAGCATGATGAATGATGAAAGTTATTTACAACAATGAGATGGAAGACACTGAGAAACAAAATCCCAATAACAAGTCCTTTGTAAGCAAGCAACGAATCCCAAGTAATCATTCCTTTATTCAAGTCAAATAGTATTCTTAACATCCTGTTTTTGTAAAATTAATATTACTGGAGTAAAAATATTGCAGGCTGTGTCATTAATACTTAATTACTTAAATTTAAAATCGATAGAGAAGAAAGCAAGAACAGAGGACTGTTGGACCGGCAGATTCGTAAACAACATACTGGAGTCTTTTAAATATCAACATGTAAAATAGCCCACAATAATTAGAAATGATGCCCCATGGTCTCTGGAGTATCATTTGCTCCATGATGATCCGTGATTATCCAAGAAGGTAATCACGGAACTTGTTCAAAAATATGTGCCAAAAATGATAAAGAAAAAAAGGGAACTGGTTGGATGACACAGGTCGTAAAAGAAGTACTATCAACTGTCCACAATGGACAACAATGATTATGAGATACTCAAAATTCACAAAAACCGGCCACCCAGTAAATCAGATCAGCCAAAAGAAACTACGAAAGGAAACTTTCCGAACCATAAAGAAACAAAATCGTTCTATGTCTATATGTGAAGTAAAACCAAAACAAAGAAATGGTTACATGAAGCAGAACCCTTAAAAGATGAGACCAAACATATGTTTGAAGGAGGTGTAGAAAATTAATTTAGGCATATACCCATAATATGCTACATAATCAGGAAGAACATTGACAAGCTAACAGACTTAAAAGCTCCAGGTCTGGATGGCATCCATTCCAAAGTTATAAAGGAACTGGCAGTAAAACTATGCCTACCGTTGAAATAACTTTTCATAGAATTTCTGAACCAAGGGATAGTCGCCATAGATTAGAGATATGCAAATGTCAGCCCTATTTTAGAAAATGAAGTGTTTGAGAGCCCAGCAGAAAAAAACGTTCAATCAGTTTGACATCACACATCTGCAAAGTAATAGAGAGAATTCAAGGGAGGGAATCATTCACCAACTTTCAGTGAACATTCTTGTAAAATCGACACAACTTGGGTTTGTTACAAATATATCTTTCCTTACAAACCTGCTCGCGTTTTTAAAAACGGTAACCAGCTACTCAGACAAGGAACTTCTGATGGATGTAGTATACATGGATTTTGCTAAAGCCTTTGACAAGGTACCACATGTACCACTGGCAAGGAAATTACAGGCTCATGGAATAAATGATAGAATACTAGAGTGGAAATGTTATGACCCCATGTAGCCTGAGTGGAACGAGTCTACCCTGTGAGAGTTATTTTGCTTTTCGGACCTGAGATTAAGAGGTCAGAGGAAGAAAATTTATATAAATAAAAATGTAAATGTACGTTTGTTCATAATCGATAATCTCCTAAAGTTCTTTACCGATTGCTTTGAAATTTTCACACAACGTTCCATTCGCATCCGAGCAGGTTTTTAAATATATACTATATAGATGTCACGCCTGTTAAGGTAAAACAACATGCTTTTTCTGAAAAACTGTGATTTTCATATGTTTTTTATGTAAGGAAAGTCTTCGAAACCTCTTTACCGATTGCTTTTAAATTTCGACACAACGTTGCATTCGAATAGGTGCGTCATTTTATATATCAACTATATACATGCCTCACCTGTGACAGGAAAACACTTTTTTTTTTAAAACATTGCCATCCATTGGACGTAGGAGCAACACACGCTGTAATCTCCGAAAGTTCTTCACCGATTTTAAATTTTGACACAACATTGCATTCGAATAGGTGTGTCTTTTTATATACCTACTATATAGATGCCACCCCTGTGACATGTATAAAACATGCGTTTTTGAAAAATAGCGCCATCTGTTGCACATAATAGCAACATGCACTCTATACTAAATATGTCACAAATTCCATTTTAATGTTTCCGATTGCATTGATAAATTTTATTTTCATAGATTTCGATTTATTTGATTTTTTTATTGATTTACTTTGTGAGACATTGTGTTGGAATTAGGCTGTGTTGTTTACCATACTGTTCATTTCGTAAGTATAAGTATTGAAGCCCTAACCTGTGACAGGTAAAACTATGCTTTTCTTGAAAAACAGCGCCATCTGTTGCATGTAAGAGCAACACTAATGCTATACTAAATATGTTACAATTCCATTTCAATGTTTCGTTTGCATTGATAAATGGAATTTTCACCAATTTTAATTTATTTTCATTTTGATTTAATTATTTTGTGTGAATTGCATTGGAATTGAGCTGTGTTGTTCAACATACCATTCATTTCGTGTGTATAGTTTATTTTTTTAATTTTTCATATTTTCATTTCATTTTAACTGTTTTTCTTATATTTCAGTGATGGGAACATCAGATCATTTGGGAAGGCATCGGACGAGGGAGTGGAAAATAGTGGGGGATGACAAGGGGATGGAAGTGAGAGATGATGGGGGAGGACGAGGGGACAAGGGAGGGGGTAAAGGTGGGGAAGGACGAAGGGACGGGAGAATTAGGGATGGTGGGGACAAGGGGATGGGGGAATGGAGAATGGTGGAGAACTTTTCACAGAGGACAAAGGGACAAGGGAGAGGGTCATGGTGGGAAGGAAGAGGGGATGGTGGAGTGGAGAATGGTGGAGTGGAGATTGGTGGTGGGGACGGTGGAGTGGTGAATGGTTGGGAGGCCGAGGAGACGGGTGAGGGGGGGAACAGTTGGGAGGACTGGGGAACAGGGAAGATTGCTTTGGCTCAGCAACACACACGCGTTGCTGAGCCACAGCAACGCGTGGCTGGGTACTGCTAGTACATAATGAACGTCAGTAAGTAATTTAAAAATATGAGCAGATGATGAACATCGGGTAATAAGTGACATGAATTGAGATGTCGATACTTTGGTGACGGTAAAGTGACGCTAGCTGGACGTCACTTGACGCTTGTACAGCCACTTGATATGGACAGTTGGTGAAGCCAGGATTTTATATTGGAGTGCTACCGGGTTGTGGCTGTTTGCAGTGTTGAATGGTCATATTGCTTATCATATGTTTTTATTTTGTACGTGTATGAATGTATTAAATGTTATATATGATAGCTGGCTTTTTCTCTTGTCCTGGTGAGATTTTCTGGAAATATGGAGAGAGAGAGAGAGAGAGAGAGAGAGAGAGAGAGAGAGAGAGAGAGAGAGAGAGAGAGAGAGAGAGAGAGAGAGAGAGAGAGACAGACAGAGAGAGAGAGACAGAGAGAGAGAGAGAGAGAGAGAGAGAGAGAGAGAGAGAGAGAGAGAGAGAGAGAGAGAGAGAGAGAGAGAGAGAGACAGAGAGAGAGAGAGAGAGAGAGAGAGAGAGAGAGAGAGAGAGAGAGAGAGAGAGAGAGAGAGAGAGAGAGAGAGAGAGACAGAGAGACAGAGAGACAGAGAGGGAGAGAGAGAGAGAGAGAGAGAGAGAGAGAGAGAGAGAGAGAGAGAGAGAGAGAGAGAGAGAGAGAGAGAGAGAGAGAGAGAGAGAGAGAGAGAGACAGAGAGACAGAGAGAGAGAGAGAGAGAGAGAGAGAGAGAGAGAGAGAGAGAGAGAGAGAGAGAGAGAGAGAGAGAGAGAGAGAGAGAGAGAGAGAGAGACGAGAGACAGAGACAGAGAGAGAGAGAGAGAGAGAGAGAGAGAGAGAGAGAGAGAGAGAGAGAGAGAGAGAGAGAGAGAGAGAGAGAGAGAGAGAGAGAGAGAGAGAGAGAGAGAGAGAGAGAGAGAGAGAGAGAGAGAGAGAGAGAGAGAGAGAGAGAGAGAGAGAGACAGAGACAGAGAGAGAGAGACAGAGACAGAGAGAGAGAGAGAGAGAGAGAGACAGAGAGAGAGAGAGAGAGACAGAGACAGAGAGAGAGAGACAGAGAGAGAGAGAGAGAGAGAGAGAGAGAGAGAGAGAGAGAGAGAGAGAGAGAGAGAGAGAGAGAGAGAGAGAGAGAGAGAGAGAGAGAGAGAGAGAGAGAGAGAGAGAGAGAGAGAGAGAGAGAGAGAGAGAGAGAGAGAGGGAGGGGGGGGGTCACTGCTATGGATAGGGTGAAAATAGACACTAATTCACGAAAAGGGGGAATTTAGGAGATCATACCAAACAAAGAGAGAGTGGGGAGTCACGGCAGCTCGAGTAGGGTGTGTGTACAAGAAAACGAGGCCAGTTTTGAAGCCAAACCCCTAAACATATGATGCTGAACCCCTCTCCGAGATCAAGAGGCGTACAGGGTGATCTCCTAGGTAAATTGCATGCACTCCAGTGTCCATTGCTGGTCGACCGACGGTAGCGAAAGCGTGGTTGCTAAGGCCGGCTGTTGTTCTGTCAGGGAGTGGGTGGGGACGCTGTCCACCTATACTTAAGTAACAGTCTGGTAAAACGACCAGGCCTTTTTAAGGTTTAAGTCCCCATACCTCTTCCTTATAATAAAACAATAGTTAATAACAACAAAGAACTACCCTTTATTGTTAATAATAACAATAAAGGGTAGTACTAAATGAGTTCCAATCTGACTTGAGCAATGAGGTAAGTGGGGAACCTCAGGGGCGGGGGGGGGGGGGCGTTTTGGAGTCAATCCATTTTGTCATTTACATCAATGACATAGATAACAATGTTCCAAAGCAAATCATCAAATTTGCAGACAACACAAAGACATATGGTAAATTGGGAAATAATAATGATATTGAAACATTAGAATAAGATCTATATGAACTCCACATATGATCAGAAGACTGACAAATATTTTTTTAATATTGAAAAATGCATGTGAGACATAACCCCTTGCATATGGGACATAACAACCATGACTACCAAAATAATAACATTCCATTACAGCAGATTGATGCAGAAAATGACATGAGTCAAAATCCACCACTCACTGAAAGTTGCACAACAGGTAGAAGTAGCAGTCAAAAAAGTTAACCAAACCCTTGGAATAATCAAGCGTACCTTTGACTTTAAGGAAAGGAAGGTAGTAATTCGGTTGTATAAATCTCTGGTACGGCCCTATTTTGATTACTGCTTCGAATCATGGAGACCACATTTTCAGAATGACATTGCTGCTCTAGAGAAAGTGCAACATTGGGCAACAAAAATCATTCCAGAGGTAAGTCATCTCCCAAATCAGAACAAATTGAGGGTCACAGGCCTAACTACACTGCAAATTAGGCATTGCAGCAGGTCTCATCGAAACTTTTAAAATACTGAACAATTTGAAGGCTGTTGATTCGGAAATTTTCAGATAAATTCAAGTAAATCATTACTGGGTTTTAGTATTCACTTGGAAATAAGAAGAGATATTTGACATTCAGAACTTTCCTCCAATGGGCCATTTAAGAGGTAAGAACGACCACATCCTTTTGAAGGTAATAATGCAATGTATTATAATTTAGTTTGGAGAAAAGGAAATAGAGTAAAATTTTATTTCAAGAGGAACTTTAAGGAACTTTGCAAGTTCTTTTATAAATTTGATGAACTTCGTAAGATATATGATGAAGGTACAAGGAACTTTATATGAGTACAGAGATGCAGAAGTAGGAAGCAGGATTCGTTCAACATGAATAGTAAGAGGGGCAGAGAACAGAAGACAAAAAAAGGAATCAGTATAAGAAGAGTCCAAACCCACAAATATACTAGCAATATAAAGCAAGAAAGCTTTCTCTTTCTACACGGCAGTGAGAAGTGAGAGAGGCAGAAAGATATTCTGAGAAAGGGATAGTGGACAAAATATGAAGCCAGGACTATTCTATAAATTCATTATAAGTAAATTGTAGGTAAAGGATGAAATTCAGAGGTTGAAAATAGAGAACAGATTGAAGGAGAAAGTACGGGAAATGTGAGAAACTCAAATTTCAAACACACAAATATTTGTTTGTGCAAAATGAAGTTCATTGAATTAGATACAATACGAATTTTAGAGAATAATATAGAGTCCACAGAGAAGTTTGGAGACGAAATGGACAAAAATGTTCTAGGAACAAAGAAATTGGCCATGATGCAGTTTCACTTATCTTCTACATTTTACTAGATAATTTCGCAACATATTCAACGATTTTATCTAGAGTCTTTATTTTTATTTTTGATTTTGAGTCTTAAACTTGTAAGTTTTAGCATTCATTCATTAATTCACACACACTCAAACTTTAAATGTTACTTTTATGAAGATTATATCTTACGGAGTTCCCAGTGATCCAGCCTCTGCAGAATCTCCATTGGCACCCATTTCTGTACCTCCACTGCCATTAAGCCCATTTTCTCTATGTTGTTGGTCCTCTGACAATGGCTTCGTTACCTCCTCGTGACCACCATTTTCCTCGATGACTCTCTCCATTCTTGATATCCTAACATGAAGAAATATATGGTATAATAGTACTGGATGTAATAGTGTCATTTGGATTCACCCACAATAGAGCGCTGACAGCTTTACTGGCCTCAACAATGGGAATTCTATTTCGAAGTGCATATGAGGTTGTTTACATAAAATCTCATAAAAATTTGTTGATATTCTCATGTTTTGCAAACAGCAGCATTTAACCTCA
Source organism: Procambarus clarkii (assembly GCF_040958095.1). Lineage (NCBI taxonomy): Eukaryota > Metazoa > Arthropoda > Malacostraca > Decapoda > Cambaridae > Procambarus > Procambarus clarkii. The sequence goes on along the minus strand of NC_091165.1, from coordinate 48,966,906 downwards.
TCGTCAAAAGACCCTTTTGCTACTAAAATAAATACCTAGTTCTATAAAAATAATTAACACATCACTGTAAATTAACACTATCACTACCTTCTTCTAGTGCTCCTAATATAGGTATAGGTACTAACACCAACATTTGCCTACACTTTACTTATATACACAAGCATTACACACAGAAATCCTAATAGCGTGATGCATCAAATGAAAAAAATCCACAAGGGCTGTGACGAGGGTCCTCGTCACAGCCCTTGTGGATTTGTTCGCAAGCATTGAATACTTTGTTTGTGACTCACTGTACTTTCATTATCTTACAAATTCTCACTCATTATATTAATATATGTGCATGAAACTTTAAACATGTTATATGTTCACTAACACTTCAAGATGTTACACCACCAAAGATCATATTTGGTGGTGAAAAATTCTACCTCCTACGGGCTATTCATGCCCGTGCCACCTATTTTAGTGGATAGATCTTCAACAGCTCAACATCAACAACAATGCAATAGGGCCACTAATTCTTCACTTCACACTTCGTGCGAGGAGTGTGATGTTATCAGCTTGTCATTGTGGATCCTTGTAGATACTACAAGAGGGATGCAAGTTACATCATACACAAAACAACTTGCCAACAGAGCTAAAAACCCGGTCCATCTAATTACCCAAAGCTCTGTAAAGCTTCCTAGCAAAACCTAAGTATTGAAGAAATATGATATATTTACACACTATAATGTTGGTGCTGAATGTAGAACATGAAAAAACATTTTTACTCTGAAATAATATAACGACATTTTGGTTTAATTTATGCAATTAGAGTAAACAAATTAGAATAAAAAAAACATATTTTTACTCTGAAATAATATCATATAACGAAATTAGACGTAACTAAAGGAAGATGACGCCATAGGAAGTCGACGACCCAAGTGACAATGTTGTGGAGCAACTTATTCAAAATATATTGTTTCCTGGAGGCTATATTTGGTTAGGTCGGGTTCAGGAAGCTGATATGCCAGCAAACACTCTCCAGGCAAAAATATATCTTTGTTAACACACATTACACACAGAGATCACACTAACGTGATGCATCATATTAATGATGTAAGGGCGAAGAGGGGGAACGGGCTATTGACATAGCTCGGGTGCAGGAGGGATTTTGATTTATTGTTGCCGCCGAAGGCGGCTAGTTTATTGTGCACCCCATACTCATCCTGTGAGCGGTAGCGCAAAAGCATTACAGAGGGCACAAAAGGTCTTTATCAGACCTCATCTTAGATTATTACATAAACAATTTCTTCTATCCTTCACACCTTATAGTTACAATGTCAGCTAGTTACAGAGAAAGTGCTATTACAAGAGCTACATATTTACAGTAAGTCCTCATACATTAATGGTAGGTCTTATCGCTAATACATAATAGTTTGACCAATGGGAATATTAGAGTCATAGGGGAGCTTCTGTTTATTATTAGTCCTCACAATACACTACTTGTTTCTGAATCTCATCTACTGGAAGCGAAATGTGGACACAGTGCAAGGATTTCAGATAATTTATCAATGGTAATAAGAGAGGTTGCCATATTATACAGAGTGAGCTTAGATTTATCTCTAAAAGGCTCAATTTTACTACAATCCAAGATATAGTGTTCGAGTGTGTGTCCCTGTCTTTGTCCACACACTTTACACTTTACTTCATCTAGATCCCTATACAAGCCGAACTGCCAGAGATACTTGTAGCCAAGTCTTATACGAGCTGTGACAACATCTGTTAGTCTACTGACTTTGTTACTTGCCCCATACACATGTTTTACTTCACACATTTCATTGTGATGAACAATGGACCTGCTAGTTCCAGTTTGCACTGTTCTTCTTTCTTCAAATTCATCCAGGAGTTCTCGTCTAATGACACTTTTAAAGGACCTATTTGATAACTCAAGATTCCGTTCAATACTGTCTTTATTTACTGCAGCCTTAGCAAGGGCGTCAACTTTGTTATGTTCCTGCATGCCAATGTGAGAAGGAATCCACAACATTTTTATATTTACCCTCTTGCTAAGTATTCTTATATATCTACGTCTAGCTTCCAAGACAAGCACGTTATTACTTGATTGCAAACTGTTTATTGCTCGTAGTGAGGAAAGGGAGTCAGAAATAATTAAGTTGTCTACTTCAGTGTTGCCAATAATCTCGAGTGCTACCAGTATCGCTACAAACTCGGCTTGCATTGTGGACGCCCAGTTACTAATTCGGATATTTCTTTGAATTGTGCTGCCATCGGGCTGATGAGCAATAACAGCACTTCCTGCCCTCCCTGTAGCTGTATTGAATGATCCGTCAGTGTATATGGTCTGTGCAATGTTGTTTTCAGCTTGTATATTGTGAATGTGTTCTATGGTGCTTAATTTAGCAGCAAGCTGAGCATGAGGGTTGTTTGTGATTAGTTTCTTGGTGGGGTATGCAGGGGTCAGGATGTCAAAAGGTACTATCTGCCAGGGTGGAAGGAAGTGCTGTACTCTTTCATCTGTATATACATCGTGCAGTCCCATCATTTTAATATGAGTGGGTGTTCTTTGAATCCATTTAGACTCGCTAGTTTCATTTCGCATGTGTTCTAACAGTGCAACTGACACAATGTTGTTTTTGTTATCACGCAGAAGCAAGTCCCATCATAAGATTAATTTCAAATATTCTAACTCTAATGCTAAGTATATTTAATTCTTTCCGCATGTTGAGAACTTTGGTAGTTATAGGACAGACAAGTATAATTCTGAGTGCTTCATTTTGCATTTTTCCCAGTCTATCAATACTTTTGCCATTTTGCATGACCAAAGCTGGTGCATGATAGTCTATCAGAGACCTTATATACGCTAAATACATCATTCTTGCTATTCTAATATTAACACAATATTTCGGGCTGAACCCCACTACAGTTCTGAGAGCCTTGAGTCTGTATCTACATTGTTAATGTAACTTATTGACTGCAGTTGAGGTACAAGGGACAGAGACACCAAGGTATTTGAAAGAAGAGACATAGTCTATTGGTATGTTATCTATCTTAAGTTTTCGTGGTTCACTCTTGCGGTTGCCAATTTGTCTGTTAAATACCTTAGTTTTATCAGCGTTGATTACAAGACCAAGGCTCTCACAAGCTGTATGTATACAATTTAAGACTGTTTGCATTTCACGTTGGGTTTTAGTATGCACAAGGATGTCATCTGCATAGCTGATAGTGATGTTTGCCGGACTAGTTGGGATTGATTTTAGTAAAGCATTAATTAGAACATTAAACAAGGTAGGACTAAGTACTCCCCCTTGTGGGCTGCCTAGTTGCATTATTTTAGTTTCACTCTTGTAGCCTTGGAACAGTGCAGAGGACTTCCGGTTGGTAAGATAGCCTTCGTATCCATTGTAATAAATGTCCCCCTATATCCATTCTCGCTAATTCATACATAATCACTTCCCTATTAGCAATATCAAAGGCATTTTTTAAATCAAGAAATGTTGTGTACTTGTGCCTTTTATCTCCATGAACAGTAAGAAAGGTTGTGATACAGTTGTGTACACTTTTACCATGTGTGAAACCATTGATATCAGGTGACGTGCTCTTTAACTCTATACAATAATCTATTAAGCACCATTCTCTCAAAGGTTTTGCACATGCAACTGGTCAGTGAGATGGGACGGAAAGCATCAGGTTGGCCAGGCTTTGGTACAGGTACCGTAAGACTGGTGGTCCATGATACTGGCAACTGCCCAGTGACATAGCTGGCATTAAATAATTCTAATAATGGGTTACCGGGTAAACGATGTAGGAGTCTTAAAATATCATAGGTGATACCGTCCTCACCAGGAGCAGTGCTACTGCCCCTGGAGAGGGCTGCATCCAATTCATAATCTGTATATGGAACATCACATTCATCATGTTGCTTGCTCAACATGAAATTTATGAGAGAATTTCTGTCTGTGAACCTCTCCCGCAATTTCTCCCTAGTGCTAGCTGGTAACATTCCAAAGCTGGAAACCTGAGCCCATTTTGCAATTAACTGATTGGCTTTCTGTAGCGGGTTTGGGTGTGAAACTTGTCTACTATTTTTACCGATAATTTTGTTTATGCCTTTCCAGGCTTTGCCCAGGGGAGTATGTAGGTTAAGTCTACTAACAAAACCCTCCCATTCATTTTGTCTCAGTTCAGTCATTCGCTCTCTTGCCGCTGCAAGCGCGGCCTGAAACAGTTTTAACATTTGATGAGTTCTAAAGCTCTTATCTGCTTTACCTGTCTGTCGAGCAATTGATTTAAGCTCTTTCAGTTTAACATCATTATAGTACTGGTTGTTTCTGACCTGTTTACCATTACTTCTTTTTGTTTGGTGTGACTCACTATTTTTGATGGCCTCATAGGTTATATTTACGAGGTCATCATAAAACTGTCGTACATTCTCAGGCTCATAATTGTTATACCAATGTTCTATGCTGTCTATAAAGAATTTTTCTTGCTCTTTCCTTACTGTTAGCCTGCGTCTACTCAGCTTAGTGCCAGGTAGGTCAACATTGAATTGAAATTGAAATTGAAATAAGTTTATTGAGGTAAAATACACACAAAGGGATGAGGTAGCTCAAGCTATTCTCACCCCATTCAGTACAACGTGTTAATATATACATAGACACACATCACAAATAAACACATTACCAAACATTCTGAGAGATAAACATATACATTTCCTCCTTCACAAGTAGTATGTTATCAGACGTACACACAAATACTTTTATGACCTAGGTATACTGTATAGACAATTTGCAAGACACCTGCAGATAATTCAACAAAATATTACAATCTTGGTGCAAAATTCTTATATCTCTCAAGAATATCATCAACCTTTCCGTTGTGACACATCCAGGCTATTTGTTCAGGAACAGTCCTTATCTCAGTGTTTCTATATACACTAATCAACGGACAATCAAGAATATAATGGGCAAGGGTGTGAGACCTTAACATACCACATAGTTTACACTTCGTGTCATTACCATGAACATCTATCCCATATTCCCAGTAATATTTGTACCCAAGCCTGAGCCGCATGTACACAGAGTCACTCCAAGCATTTCTCCTTTTACCATAAGTGAAATGGGTGTTTTGACTCACATACATGTAGTGTTGCATGGTTTGACTACTCTCATACATTATCTCTCTCCTCTCCACTCCCGCCTGTGCCTGAATATTTCTGATTTTGCTTCTTATTTGTCTCATTGTGAATTCACATTCAATGTCAACTTGTGGTTTTGATGTGGCACGTTTGGCCAAGTCATCCGCCACCTCGTTGAGCACTATTCCAACATGAGATGGAATCCAAATGAATTTCACACTATAACCTTTCAGCTGTATCTCAGTTATTCTTCTCTTACAGTCCTCCACTATAGACATGAAGACTGGGTTTCGACTGTTTAAGGACTCCAGTGCTCCTCGGCTATCGACAAATACAAAAACATTTTTGTCGTCATGACGTACTTCCTCCAAACACGCCAGAATGGCCTGCAGTTCAGCTTGTGTGGATGATATATAATTACTAAGCCGGAGTTCAATTATCCTGTCCACAGTCCCAAACTCCGTATAATCCCTTATTAGGACACCACACCCTGCCCTGCCATCCTCCGCCACCGACCCGTCGCAATATACATGTAAACTGTTGCCTCTTGGTAACCGAGATATCATGCTTCCATACAAACACCGTAATTGTCCCGGTTCATGATGAATCTTTTTCACCTTGAGGGGTACAATTTCGACGTCTATTTTCTGTACTTTCCAGGGAGCAGACATATTACACTTTCGAGAGGGTTTACAGCAGTCAAGTACGTCGTATTCCCTGAGGTCATGAGCTAATCCTCTCGTATAGCGTGTCTCCCTCAGTTTCCTGGAAGTGTGTATGTCACTCAAGCAGGTCTGAACGCTCTCAAACAGCTTATCCCCTCCTTTTCTCCGCATGAAACGAATAGATACTCTAGTGTTAATGTCACGGACTCTATCACACACACTCTGTAAATTTAATTCCAATCTCATTATTTCAATCATTGCATTTCTTTGACATCCAAGAATAATCCTCATAGCCTCGTTCTGTATCAGCTCTATTTTTTGAATTCTGCCTTGGCCTGTGTAAGACAATACGGGTGCTGCGTAGTCTATCAGGGATCGAACAGTGCTTATGTATAACATCCGCAAGATAGGTACCCCAACACCTTTACCAGAAAAAGCCAGTGCTTTTAGAGGATGCAGACGGGCTTTACATAAGGTGCTGATATGATTTATTTCAGCATTTTTACTCTCACATGTGTATCCAACATACATGCCCAGATACTTGTACTTCTGTACACGGCTCAGTTCCACACCATTTAGAGTAAGTGTTATATTTCTTCGTTTCCTATACTCGTATTTGGTTTTATCTGCATTTATAACTAAGCCTAACTTGTGACAGGTTGTACCAAGTATGTTAAGAGCATCTTGAATTTTGTTCCCAGAAGTGCCTTGTATAAGAATGTCATCAGCATATATGATCGTCGTGACCCCTGGAGGATACATCTCTGATGCTAATCTGTTCATTAATACATTGAATAAGGTGGGACTTAATACTCCCCCTTGTGGGGTACCTAACTGAAACCTCCGTTCCTCAGACATGTATCCCTGGTAATACACCTGACCTTTTCTGCCTTGCAGGTAATCCCTTATCCAGTGTAGCAATCTCCCTGTTATTCCCAGATTGGCTAATTCGTATAAGATTACTTCCCCATTGGCTTTATCAAACGCTCCTTGTAGATCAACAAAAACTCTACAATTGTCATCCACATTAGACAAACACTTTAAGAGACAATCCGCAGTACTTTTGCCTTTGATAAAACCAAAGAGATTATTGGACATGTTATCACCTACAAGGTAGAGTAGCCTATTTAACAAAATCCTTTCCATCATTTTACAAAAGCAGGATATTAAGGAGACAGGTCTGTAGCCTCCGTTTGACTTAGGGATAGGAATGATGACAGCCTCTTTCCATTTTCTTGGTAACTTTCCCTCTCTATAACTCATATTAAACAAATCAAGTAAGGGATTAGGTTTCATACCGGCTAAATAATTAAGTATGTCATACGTTACTCCATCTTTTCCCGGAGCAGTGGAGCTGCCACTTTTTATAGCATCCAGTAGCTCATCGTGGGTTATCTCAGTGCATGCTATAGATCTTGTATTTAAGGCACATAAAGTTACTCCATTTCTAATATTTTCCCATGACTCAATGGTGACTCTCGTGTCTGCAGGTAAGGACTCCATACCAGCAGCACTTGCCCATTTATCTACTAACTCATTAGCAACTTTCCCTGGATCTGAGTGAGCAATGAATTTGGTCTTACAACCCCTGACTTTATTTACTGCTCTCCATATGTCTTTAAGGTTCTTAGTATTACCAATGGCCTGAGCAAAGTCTTGCCAGTATCTGTCCCGCGCCTCCTTCCTCACCTGACTGCATTCCCTAGCCACTTCCAACATTGTATTTTTCTCTTCATCCCTCATTCCATTTTTTAACCATGCTTTATGCGCACCCCGTAGCATTCTCTCCCATCCCTTGACTTGCTGATCATTGGAATATTTAAATTTCTTAGGCCCGTGCGTCTTGCTTCCCCTGCCCCCGTTATTTTCCCTCTGTACTAATTTCTCTATGTTCTCGACCATGTCCTCGTAAAAACTATCAACGCAGAGCGGCGTGTAATGTTGATACCAATCTCCCATATTTTGAATAAAATAATTTTTCATATCTTTCTTAATATTTAGCCTTTTCCTTTGAAAGTGGACTTGTTTTTTCCCCAGTGGTAATTCAACGTTCAAGGCAAAGTGGTCACTAAGTAGTTCCCGAACAACCCGAGCCTCCCCCATAATCCCCTGAGAGTTTAAAACGCAGGCATAGTCAAGCCGTCCTCCCCTGATGTGAGTTGGTTCATTGTTTCCCAATAGACAGGTATCTGGATGATCTTGTAGAAACTGTAACCACTTGACCCCATTAGCATTAATACTACCCACTGTCCCAAGGCTTGTGTGCCGAGCATTAAGGTCCCCAATGACCAGTGAAGGATTAGTATAAATGCAGTCAGGTAAATAGTTAGCGTCGAAGCAGTTCCTGGATACATACAAATTAACTACAATAAATTCCCCTTCCCTTAATGATAATTTAACACAGACACTCTCTATACCTTGCGTTTTTGATGGCGGTTCTACTAACTCTGCTGGTATGGAGTTCTTAACATAAATCGACGTGCCTCTGATGTTATTTGCAGCGAAGAGGTGAAACCCTTTATAGCCATTTAATTTCAATAATCCTTCATTCCTATCCCCTGTCTCCTGGAGAGCTACAACATCAATATCATTTCCCATCACATAACAATGAACATCTGTAACCCTGTTTCTCAAACCATTAACATTCCATGACAACACTTTCAGTCTAGGGTGATCCATTATTAATCAATTCATTGCCTAAGTCATCCCCAATAAGTTCACTAAATGATAGCCATACCTTGTATAACATCTCCCACCTCCTCCCAAGTTCACCAGTAAAAGCGACATTGCGATTCGCAAGAGATTTTTTCAGCCCTGAGATGTCCATTATTGGCCCAAATGATTCCTTCATTTCATGTGTAATTATAGGGTTCTTCCTTTCACTACGACTACCATCATTCACACACACTTCACTTTCCTTCATTTCATCACTCAATATTTCATTTTTGTCCTCAACCACTATATCCTGACTATCCTCCGCCGTTTTGTGATTTTCCTTGACCTCCTGAACGTTTAATTTAGCCTCGATGGACTCGATTCTCTGCCCCAGATTTTGGAGGAACTCACCAACTTTTTTAAGTTCAGCCCACACTTCCTTGACCATATTATTATGACCCTCTCTCTGAGCCACAGTAGCCACTTCACTCACCGTTACACTGTCACTGCCGGAGTCCTGAGTGGTGGCGTGGCTGCTTGTTGCTGGAGCCTGCCTAAGTAAAGGTGACTCCTTTACCCACGCATTCGTCCGGTTCACTGGCACTGTTTGGGGCAGACTGTTTCGCTGTGCTCCCGGTGTCTGGGTAAGAGCTCTTGCTTGCTCTGTAACATTCACCGGCCGGAGAACAGCCATACTCGGCCTCTTGCTACACACAGCCGAGCTCGCATTGTGAACACCTCCACAGTTGCAGCATCTGGGAACTATTTTCTCACCCAGATTCAGTCTGTTTCTACACACAGTAGAGAGGTGAGACTTTCCGCAGAAACGACATCGTGGATCATTTTGACAGCTCCAGGATTTATGCCCCCATCTGCAGCATTTCAGGCATATTATGGGCTCTTCCACGTACTTTGCTACATGCCTGTAGCCAGCCCCGGTGATGAACACTTTTTCGGGTACGTCACCTCTCACTAGAGCCACCACCTGACTCCTAGCTTCACCTTTAATAAGGTGACGCTTGGCCCACACAAATCGTTGGTCGTCGAGTATAAACTCGGGGTCCAGAATCTGAGGGTATTTATAGATAATTACCTTCGTCAGCTTCTCGTTCCCCTCCGGTATTTCCATAAGAATTCCATCATATCCTTGCTGGCTAAGAAACGTCACTGCCTCCCTAGAACCTACCGTTAAGTAAGGTCTGTTTACACCTTCCTTCAGCAGGGGCTCGAACTTGCGGTGTTCTCTTCCGAGTTTGACGGTCCACAGCAGCTTCTGATGATAGGCCAACGTGCATGAGGCAGGGAAGAGAAGCCTCCATCTCCGCTGATCCTCTCCTTCCTGACATCGTTCCGTCCGTTTGTCTGCATCAGTCTCGGCGTCGTTCTTCATTCTTTTATCGTTTCCGTTAAGTGTATTACTGTCCACACTACGCCTTGCCTCCTGTCTTCTTCGTTTCTTCTTATTCCTTGTCAGAACTTCTAGATACTCGCTCTCCTCGTCTGACTGGCAGCTTTCAGGGTCCATGTTAATAACGCCGTGAGAAGTAGCCATGTCTTCTGGTGACTGAGTCTCCATCTCAGTACCCAGCATGGGGGGAGGGGGGGGGGGAAGGTGCGGAGCAGGTATCTTGACCCGACCGCGTCCCAGGTAAGACTGTGTCACTAGGTCAACATTAGCCACGTGTATGTTAGCTGTTATGGCTAAATGGTCAGACATTAAGTCATCCATAATATCAGTCTCATGAGTTGTGTATGACAGGTTAAAGCCAATTCACCTATCTAGAATACCTCCATATATTTGCGTTGGTTGGTTCTTACTGATAATTTGAACATCACCATATGCATCGAGAAGTGTCAACAATCTTCTCCCGTTGGTGTTTGTGAGTTGATCCCTTAATTGTTTGTGTTTAGCATTTTAATCCCCAATTAATATTGTAGAATCAGTATGTGCAAAACTAGGTAGGTCAGTATACTGGAGGAGGCCAGTAGGTGCTTAGGCATTCAAAACATTAAGTGTAGAGTTACCAACGTGTACCCGGATACCATGATATTGAAACCCCTCTCGTTGTTGGGCGGGAAGTGGCTCATGTGGCAGGGATTTTTCAACATACATGAGACACGTATTTTTTTTATCTGGAATTATAACACTGATAACTAGGAAAATTCTGAGGGGTTTTACCTGCGGGAGTTAGGGTTTCTTGGAGGCAGACAATATCTATGTCTTCAGTCAAAACCTTATGATGGAGGTCTGAATACCGTTTTCTATGAGAAGCAATATTCCAACTGAGTATCTTGATGACACTGTACTTGTTTTTATGAGATTCAGAGGCCGCCATTGTTCTTTTGTACTTTATCAGTCTGCAGTTTCAGGAAAGCAAGTATGTCTACATACCGGTTGTAGTGCTTTATTGCAGCTTCTTTTTCCTCTTCAGTCAGCACATCACCTGTCACCATTTCTTTAAAGTTGTCACGGCAAAACCATCTGGGATGTGGCGTGCGCGGCCCAAGGCGGGCATCCACGTCCAGTTGAATTTCGTCATTATCCCTACAAGTGTCACTGGTTTCACTTTGTTCTTTATCACAATCACTTTCATCATTTCCACTACTAATTTCCTTCAAACAGAGTTTATTAGACTCGGTATCAACATCTTGATCGTCATCATCATTAAAGTTCTCACCCTCAGTGTCACTACGTTCATTATCAGGATCAGTTGCGTTATAAAACTCATCGACAGCACTATGCATTTCTATGTGGAATAGTTTACCTCTGTTCATAGCGCACGGCGTTGATGAGGCTGGGGTGTGGGAAGCCGTGGTGGGAGAGCCCAGCTGGTGTGAGGGCTGGGACACCCCCTGCTGGGGTCTCCCCTGGGGTACTGGCCGCATGGGAGCACATGGTGGTACCCCAGGGTGGTGTGGCCTGCACTCAATTAATACTCTCACAGTGTCCTGAAAAGTGGTTATCATCGTCTTTTGGTGCATGAATTCCTTATTTTGTTCGGTTATTTGCTTGGTCAGCTTTTCCACAATTTTGCTTTGTTTTTCTACTGTATTCATAAGCTCACTAATTTTCTGTGCCTGATCCGGGCCCCCCGACCAACATGAATTGGTAGGGATTACAACTGTGATTCACTCGAGCTACTAGCCGTGGCGTTGGAGTGGTTGGGTAAGGCAGGGGAGTGTGACGGAGTGACCGGTGATGGCACAACAGATGAGCCAGGGACGTTACTGGCGCCCCCAGCTGGTGTACCCCGGGCAGCCCGTCTCGGCGGGAGTGCAGCACAGTCCTCATGCCAGGCGGGAACTCCCTCTACGTGACAGTTTGCACACCTCAGTTTCAGTGCACCACCCTTTTTAGCATCACACACCGACGTTGCATGCTTTCTGGCACAGTGGCCACACCGCTCATCATTCCAACAGTTCTTTGCAACATGATTTCACCGTTGCACTTGTAACACCTGCTCCTGGGAGGGTTGTAAATCTTCATTGTTAGTTGCCGATAAGCACTTGGAACAGTAAATCTTTCCGGTGGAGTCTCTTCGCTGGTCCAGTTGGCGAGAATAGTCTCTCTGCCCTTTGTTCTTTTCGCATTGAAAATATATTCATGCTGTTTTACCAGTGTGTGATCCTGGTAGAGGTCCAGACCAAAAATGATGACGGGTGTCCTGTGGGTATGAGCAGGCGGTGGTGGTTTCCTCATTGTTATACCAGCAAGCTCTTGAGTACAGAAATATTGCATCATCTCATCAGCAATGTTCATACGAACATGGTTTGCATGTCTATTCGCCAACCAATACTCACCACCAGGGTGTGTTTTGGCTGCCTCAGTCAACCATGCATATTTCGTTGCAGTTCCCGTGCCCGGGGGAAAATGCAGGCTGGTTGTTTTCTTGTCATTATTACGATTTATGAAATTTTTAACTCCTTGTGTCTTCCGCCGGGACGCAACAGTTGTCCAAGGAGTTTCGTCACTATCAGGCTCCTCCTGTCCAGCATTTGAGTCCACTGTGAAAGATACCATGCTTGTGTCTTCCTCGTGTAGACCACTTGATGTACTAGCACTCGTGTGAGGCCACTGAGGCAGCACCTGCCTCTAAGGCAGCAGTCGCCATGCCTCGAGTGTCGCTTGGGCAGGTTCACAACTGCATACAACACGAACCACAGAGTTACACATCAACCACACAGCAAAGGAACTCCAATCACATCGCAGGATCAGTAGTAAAAAAAAATTCCCCAATATTTATGCATGCAGAACCACTGCTAAGAGGCGAGGCACGAGGAGATAGGCCTCTCTGCTCCACATAAGCGCGCTTGTTTTCAAGGTCACTCAGTCCGAGCTAAGATTCTTGCCAAATGTATCATTTCGTCACATGTGTAGCTCCTTTGTGTGCACAAACACCTTCTGAATACAGTGCAATAAAACTAACCACTGAAACATTATATATAACACTAACCGTACCGTAGTATGAAGGAGACTCGCTACTCTGTCTCATCGACTGTGAAGGAGATTTGCTACTCTGTCTCATCGACTGTGAAGGAGACTCGCTACACTGTCTCATCGACTTTGAAGGAGACTCGCTACTCTGTCTCATCGACTGTGAAGGAGACTCGCTACACTGTCTCATCGACTTTGAAGGAGACTCGCTACTCTGTCTCGTCGACTGTGAAGGAGACTCGCTACTCTGTCTCATCGACTGTGAAGGAGATTTGCTACTCTGTCTCATCGACTGTGAAGGAGACTCGCTACACTGTCTCATCGACTGTGAAGGAGACTCGCTACTCTGTCTCGTCGACTGTGAAGGAGACTCGCTACTCTGTCTCGTCGACTGTGAAGGAGACTCGTTACTCTGTCTCATCGACTGTGAAGGAGACTCGCTACACTGTCTCATCGACTGTGAAGGAGACTCGCTACTCTGTCTCATCGACTGTGAAGGAGACTCGCTACTCTGTCTCATCAACTGTGAAGGAGACTCGCTATTCTGTCTCATTAATATCAGGTAGAGAGGTGTGAATAAGCTCCAGATACACTTGGCAACGCTGTGGTGTGTACTTGGCAGCAAGCGTGCCACCTATGGTACCTGCCCGGTGATTTCCAAAGTCACTCTGATACGTAATGCACTCTTACATACTTATCAGTCTCTGATGAATATAAATATATAGCCTGGCACTGGCATTGACCATATCATCAAACTCTGCGAGACATACACTTTAGCTCAGTATAGCGGGGCGAGGGCAACAGTCCCCCACACTCTCTATACGAAATGTCGCCCGGGAAACACAACTCTCTGGAGTAGGGCAGGTGGAGCGCAGTTCACGTACCCGGCCTGAGACCAGTGCCTGGTTCCTGGCCAGGAACTCTAGGCCCAGCCACGTTTCCACCCCTGCAGCGGGCCTCACCAGAAATTTTCCTCTCCACACAGAGTTTTCGTGTTATCTGTGTAGGCTGGGACCACTTTGCAGGGAACCATGGAGCAGTTCAGCAAGTCTGAACTGCTCACCTCATGGCCGCGTATCCTCACTTCTTTGAACTATCCACGAGCGCCATGTTTGGCGTGACCCCTTCAGGGCGACGGCTGGGTCAAGACAGTGCAGGGGGGGGGGGGAGTTGTGTAAAAGTGTAAAATCCTGGTTTGTGCCTCGGAGAGGTTACGGGATCCAGTAAGTTCAGTAGAACTTCGGTTTTAACTCTTTTTAACCCTGTCGTAGTCGATTAAGGCAGTGTCTGGGATGCTCCCGAACGCAGGTTCGAATCCTCGTCACAGCCCTTGTGGATTTGTTCATTTGTTTATCTTTGTTAAGTCGCTTAACAACATTGTCGCTTGGATCGTAGACTTCCTATGGCGTCATCTTCCTTTAGTTTCGTCTAATTTCGTTATATGACATTATTTCGGAGTAAAAATATGCTTTTGTCACCAACAATATAATAAGTAAACATATAAAATTTCCTTATTGTGTAATGCTAGGAAGCTTTGGCAAATCAGACCCAAAGCTAATTAGATCCCAAGCTTTTATATATATATATATATATATATATATATATATATAAAACCATCCTAAGCTTATCCAAACTAATTTAACCTATACCTATAACAGCCTAACCTAACACTGTATAGAGTTCGTCTACTAGTATCTTTATTAAATGTACTTTGAAACAATAAATTAACTACTGTAACATGTTCGTCTTAACTACAGACTTTTTAAACACGCGTTCTAGTACTGCATTTTCTAGCAACTAAAAGGTAAATTTTATTTCAAGCTGCAATAGAAAGGTCAAGGAAACTCAAGCCGAATCCAAAAGACTACCAACAGGCACCGCAGATCGCCGATAGACAGAAAAATTAACTTTCTTACTGCCTACTGCCATACTCGTCGTCTGAGAGGTATCCCCAGACGATGAAAAGTATATTAGTTCATGGACACATAAAACCCTCCTATGGCTTACCTGGGTACCGTTGGGGTAAAGGCGGTCGCAGACGGCAAACTATCAAACGGTAGAGTCCCTGATATAACTAATTATATTCGCACTTAATGTTTCAAGGCACAGTCTTAATCACCACTGACTAATTGAACCTGTGGCTTATATACTCCCTTAGAGGAGAGGTACACTACAAATTTCCGCGCCTGCTATAACGAGAGAGTAATTGGATTGTTGGAATGATCTAAGAAAGGACTTTATATTTTCATCAGGTAACAGTGATGCCATTTGCACAGATGATGACAAAACCACACATTAGAAGACGAAGAAACGACGACGTTTCAGTCCTTCCTGGACCATTATCAAGTCATGTGTTCACGACTTGATAATGGTCCAGGACAGATTGAAACGTGGTCGTTTCTTCATCTTTTGGTGTGTTGTTTTGTCACCATATGACCAAACGTAGATACAGTAATGTACTTATTAATTTTCTTCAAATTTTCTTACAATGTATCTGTTAACATTCTTTAAAATTATATATATGTATATATATATATATATATATATATATATATATATATATATATATATATATATATATATATATATATATATATATATATATATATATATACATATACATATATATATATATATATATATATATATATATATATATATATATATATATACATATACATATACATGTATATATATATATATATATATATATATATATATATATATATATATATATATATATATATATATATATATATAAATATATATATATATATATATATATATATATATATATATATATATATATATATATATATATATATATATACATGTCTGACATTGTCACATTCTTAATCACGTGTTTATTTTCGTGATATACACACATATATATATACATATATATATATATATATATATATATATATATATATATATATATATATATATGTGTGTGTGTGTGTGTGTGTGTGTGTGTGTGTGTGTGTGTGTGTGTGTGTGTGTGTGTGTGTGTGTGTGTGTGTATGTGTGTCACGGGCTGCTTCCTGGGGGTGGAGGCCTGGTCAAGGACCGGGCCGCGGGGACACTAAAAAGCCCCGAAATCATCTCAAGATAACCTCAAGATAAGAAGATCCCAATCCCTAAAGCCAATGGAAAATACGGACCTGTGTTCTTAAACTCGTGTTTTTCTCAAATGATGGAGAGGATATATTGTTGTTGTTTTAGATTCAGCTGCTCGGAACAAAATTTATATGTAGCACGGACTATAGTGAGTCCGTAATTGAGTTCGGATCAAAAGTTTAATTGAAGGTAGAGTTTCCTTCTTTTCGCATTGGTTTTAGTCTTTGGTTTTCATAGTATCTTGGTGGCGGATATATATATGTACGATGTTCACTAGTGTGTCCCATTCTTCAACTGATTTTTTTCCATTGTAGTCGCTGTGGTTTTTGCATTTAATGTAGCTGCTCTTGTTGGATGAATATTCAGTTTGATGCTCAGGGCTTCAATTGCTTCACATTCTAGTAAGTATTGTAATAACGCATTTCTGCATCTGTTTCACAGATATGACACTAATTTAACTATTGAGTTCAGTACTTAAAGCAGCAGCAGCAGCACTTAAAGCCAAGTGTTAGTCTGTGTATGGATACTGCAATGTCTCTGGATAGCTTTTTGCCACGCTTCAAAGTGAAGTTCCCCGTGGCTTGTTCGTACCACATCGTTGTGGGTCTGCCTTCAAGTTCAAGTTCAAGTAAGCTTATTGAGAAAAAGTAAGTACATTTCAAAAGGATAGAGTAGATTAGGATATTTCTACTCTCGTCTCTACAAGGTCCGTCAAGGGGCTCACAAACCCATAGAGTACACCATTATTAATCAAATTTTACATTTCACATTCTAATGATAATCTCATGGCATACTGTGAGATCTCTTATTGATCAACAAGTAGAACAAGTTACAAAAAGAAGTCATTAGTATAATCCCAAGATAATGTTCGTGGCCCAAGAAATACTAATACCATGATAATAATGATGTGATTGAACTTACAGAGTATTGGGGATAGAATGTCAGAGATAAATGAAACTGATGATTGATTGATGATTGATGAAGATTAAGCCACCCAAGAGGTGGCACGGGCATGAATAGCCCGTAAGTGGTACAATTTTTTTTCTCAGTATTCTGAGTTTGAATTTAACCATCAAGCTGTTATCGCGGGGGAGGATACTGCTTCACAGTCTTTATGAGGGTGTCCAGCTGCTGGACACCTTTGTTGACCAGGAGAGTGGCTGTGTTGATGGCTTCAGGGTGGCCACTGCATGATTCAGGAACTCTTAAAGCTCTTCTAAGGTCATTGGTTGCTTCACATTCCAGAAGATAGTGAAGTAATGGCTTTTCTGTGACAGTTTGGCAGAAGATGCACTCTCTCTGTCGGGGTTCACCAATCTCCCAGTTGCATCTGTAACCTAGACGTAGTCTATATAACCTAACTGCTATTTCCCTCAGGATTCCTTTTGGGATATTTAACCTTTCTAATTTGGTTGCCTGAAGATACCATGTTGCAGATGGCGAACCTTCAGCTATTCTCTGGTGTTGGTCGGCTTTGTTGAGATGTGAGAGTTTTTTGGTGATGATGTTTTTTATGTTCTCTAGGCTGGGTTGAATTGTTTTATGTATCACTGGAGGACGAGTTGCCAATTTAGCAATTTCATCAGCTTTTTCATTTAATGGGATTCCAATATGGGATGGGATCCAGTTTAAAGTTATGTTGAGTCCTTTGCCTTTAGCGACTGCTCCAAGATACAAAATGGTGGTAATTATTTCCACATTATCTTTCCACTGTTTTTGTCCTAATATTTGAAGTGCAGCTTTTGAGTCTGTGTGTATGATTTCATTTTGAGTGGTTTGTGCAATCACATATGCGAATGCCTGTTGTATGGCAAACAGCTCAGTTTGGGTTGATGACACTAGTCCTCCCAGTCTCCAATATGCCTGTACGCTGGCCGTGCAAAGAGCAGCGCCAGCACTCTCATATTCTGTGTCCACCGATCCGTCTGTGAAGATGTGGGTGACTCCTGCTACTGCTATGCTATACATTTGCTTTTCTATTATGCGCCTTAGGATTGTCGGATTATAGGCAGCCTTTTTCATTGGGAGACTTTCTATTACTATTTTGAAAGTATGCTCTTCCCACGGCGCGGAAGGAGTGTAATTTGGGTGTGGATGATCACCCTCTCTATCAAGAATCATGTTTTTTAAATGTAGTCTGTTTAGAACTTTTCCTGCTCTTGCAACCCAAGAGTTTCCATTGTTTTGGCCTAGTCCAACCACCAAGGCCTGCCGTACTGGGATTGGATCAGACGAAATAATTATCTTACTGACAATTGTAGCTGTCCTTTGTGATATTCTTTCTTGTAGAGAGGGCAAACCCGTCTCCAGTCTAAGAGTTTCAAGCCTGGTTCACATGGGGGCTCCCAGTGCGGCTCTCATAGCATTGTTTTGGGCAACTTCAAGCTTTTTCCACTGTTGGTGTGATAGATTTGTGAGTGCAGGTGCGGCATAATCGATCACTGATCTGACTGCCTGTACATAGTATGTGCGAAGGACTTGCAGATTGGCTCCTCCAGAGAGGGAGGTTAGCGACCAGAGGATTGCCGTCCGGGCCGCAGTTCGCTCTGTCAAGTAAGTGACCTCAGCATTAAAATTCATGTGTGTGTCCAGGATGATTCCTAGATACTGATAGGTGTCGACCCATTCAATTGGTTGACCCTGTACTGTGAGTTGGATGTTGGGCTTCGCTATTTTTATGGGCATGGCCTTTGACTTTGAGGGGTTGAGTTTGATCCCAATCTGTTTTGCCTCTTCCTTATGCAGTCTAAGCATTTGGGTGCAAGGCGCGCCGCATCCCTTCCTTTTATGATGATGACAAAGTCGTCCGCGTAGTTTAGCAGCCTGCAGTGATGTGGAAGTTTCAGCCTCATTATTCTTTTCATTAAACAGTTGAAGAGAAGAGGGCTGAGAATACCTCCTTGCGGTGTACCATTTTCATGTCTTTTATACTCAGAGACTGTGCCATGAAGTTTTACTCTGCCATGAAGTTTTTACTCTCTGTTTATGAGACAGTTTTTGGTCCAGGAGAGCAGGTTGCCTCTGACCTCTTTGTCAATGAGGCAGCAGAGAATACCTGGGGCGCTAGCCAGTTCAAAAGCTTTTTCGAGGTCCAGGAATATCAGCATTCCTGGTCTGTCATTCAAGTGGGCTAACAGAGTTGTAATACATTCCACTGTGCCAACCCCTCTTCTATAGGCATACATATCATGGTGCAGTTTAGGCATTTTCCACTCCTGTCTGTTGAGTGCCATTCTGTCAGCCGTCTTGGCTGCACAGCTTTGGAGAGAGATGGGCCTGGGATTAGCTGGATCTTTGGGTTTTGGGATCGGCACTATGTCTGCTCTATTCCAAGCAGAAGGTCTAATTTGAGAAGTCCAGGCTAAATTAATTAACCTTAGGTATGCAGCGTCTCCCTCTGGGCCGAGGTTTCTAATCATTTTATAGGTTATTTTGTCGGCTCCAGGGGATGTATCCTTGGAGTTTTTCTTAGCCCGATTGAGCTCATCCAGTGTGAAGGGGGTATTAGTGTCTGAGACTTCTTCACATGCTGTAAAGATTCTGTGCCACCTTTCTTCCTCTAGTCCGGTCTGTACTGCTAATACATCTGGTAGAAGTTGATTGCTGGCTGCTCTCTCTGCAAAGCTGGTTGCCAGTACTTCGGCTTCCTGTTGAGGATTCTTGGGGTGTGTAGCTTTAGGTGTTTTATTCCCTTTGGCTTGGTGAATTTGCTGCCACATCTCGCCGAGAGAGGTGTGTTCATTCAGGTGTGAACAACATTCCAGCCACTTTTGTTCTTTTATTTGTCTGGTCTCTCGATGCACATGTTCCTTGACCTCACAAAGTAAGATCCTGTTGCGGTCACTTGGCTGCTTTTTGTATAGCTTTCTTGTTCTGTTGAGTCTATGGTTGAGTTCTTTGACACGTTCGCAATAGTACCAATGATCTTTGTGGTATCCGGTGGACTGTTTTTTCAGTGGGATTGAGTGGTTGGCTGCACTTTGAATCGCTTTGACAAATTCTTGTTCTGCCTGATTAATGTCTTCGGGAAGATCATAGTTTCTATGCCTCTCTGAAATGAGGTTTTGAAATCGGTCCCAGTTTGCTAAAGCAAAGTTCCAGGCTTCAGATGGAGGCGGAGGTGGGGTGGGTAGGTCTAACTGAAGATCAATTTGGACCCCATAGTGGTCGCTTGTGAGTGTGGGCTCAACTGATCATGTTGCTGCATCTCTTAGGGAGGCTGAAACGAAGGTTAGGTCTAATCTGCCTCCTTGGATGTGGGTAGGTTCATTCTTGTTTAGGATTTGTATTTCTGGAAGCTGGTCCAGTAGATGTGTAATATGAATGCCGGCTTCATTTGTTCTGTTCGAGCCCAGTGCCAATCGATGATGGGCATTAAAATCTCCACAAATGATTGTGTTTGTTGTTGTCGCGTGTCCAAATAACACAGAGAGATCCATTTCGGCATGTGGAGACCTGTACACATTGAACACTTCAAGTTTGTCGTGTCTTAGCTCAATGGTAACTCCCATTACCTCTGTCCATGCTCCACAATTGGGTGGGCTGGTTATGGACTTGGAAATCAGGTCACATTTTACATAGATTGCACATCCCCTGGATTGCCCATTGATCCATGGAAGGAAGAAGCCTCGATAGCCTGAGATTTTAGGTTCTAATCCGGCTCGAAGCAAGCTCTCCTGTAATATCAGGATGTCTATGCCCTTGGTTGCTGCTATGCATTGCAAGTGTTGCAATTTAGTGTGCAGTCCTTGCGCATTCCATTGCAGGATCTTTAGACCTCTAGGTTCTTGGAATTTGCTGATAATTCCGTGGTATCCACAGAGTCTGATGAACACGCCATGGAAGTTGCAATTGGTGAATAGGTTCTTAGTGGACCTGAAATTGACTCATCAATGTCGCTTTCCGACGAGCTGGACTCTATCGGTTTTTTATGGGGGTGTCTCCTGCCCTGCTGTCTTGACGGTGTGGATATTACATCTTCGAATTTCTTGAGCTTGTGCTCAATTGTCTTCCGAGTCTCTGTGGTTTGCTTGATTCCATGTGATGACAGCAGACTTTCGATCAACTCAGTGACCAAAGTTTTGAGTATTGGCCAGAGAGCGTCCAGTTCAGTGGGAGCACTATTTAATGCTGTGCAGGTTTGGGGCCTAGTAGCTTTTAGACCCTTCTCGGTGGTAACTTTGACACTGGAATTGCTACTCCTATTGGCCCCAGTGTGCTTGCTGGATGAAATGGGAGGCCGACTGCTTTGAACATGAATCTTGTGTCCTCCATCTTTCTTTTTGTCCTGTACAGAGGTCTTCTCACCCTTCACCATGGCCGATGGTAAAGGGCCGTGTGCCCCCTTTTTCCTGAGTGGGTAGACCCCACGCGGTTTTAGTGGGCATGGGAGCTGGTATTCGTTTTGGTGGGGGTTTCGGCTCCGCTGTAGGCGTGGTGGGGTTGTTTGAAGCCTTTTGAGCCTTTCAGGGCATTTCAAGTTCCAGGCATGATGTGCCTTGGAATAATTTGGGCATTTTGCCTGAACAGGGTGGTTTGCCTTGTGTTTATCAATACATGTTTTTGTGTCATGGGGCTGGCTGCAGACTCCGCACCTCACTTGGCGTTGGCAGCCATCTTTGTGATGCCCAAATCTCTGACATCTGAAGCATCTTAGGGGTTCTGGGGTGTAAGGCCTGTGTTGGAACACGCCCCAGATTCCAAGGTCAAGTTTCTCCGGGATCCGTCCTCATACTGTGAGAAGGACTTGTCGAGTTTCCTGTTTTGTGGTTCGTACTTGGCATCTCTCTGCTGACACCACATAGTTCAGCTTTTCGAGATGGCCAAGAGCCATATGCAAGGGATAGTGGAGGACAATGATTTTACTTATTTTATCCTCTGGTTTCAGTTCCTCACATTTTGTGTAATTTTTTAGAATCGTAGCGGCCGACTCGTCTTTAGGCCTCAGAATGTATTTTCCTCTGAGATTAGGTTTTGCTCTGATCTGGAGCTGGGGGTACTCTTTTTCCAGGTCCACTACAGTAGCGTATTAAGACTTACCTTCGGTGTGCTGCACTTTGAAGATTGGAAGCGTAGATCTAGTCTGAGGAGCTGGGAAAGCTGGAGAAGCTGGAGAGATTAAAGGGCGATGGGTCGTCATGGAGTGGCTTGTCCTGTTTGCCTTATTCACGTGATGCCACTCGCCGTCACTTTCGGAACTTGTATCCAGTATCGATGGTCTTTTCCTACACTGAGCAGCATTGCTGGATCGATTATAATTCAATTGGAATTCCATGATGAAATTCAAATGATCACTTGTGGAGTGGTCTGGTGAGTGAAGGTGATGCTCTGTGCTACTGGAGACAAAGTCAGCGTGGAGTTGGCTCACTGGGTGAACTGTGAAAATGAAACTCAGGTGATTACAATAATGAGAGGGCGAGGAGCTAATGAATTAATCCTTATACTTCAAAAGACGGAAAGAAAGGAATAATGCATTTCTACGCATAATAGGATCCTTATGTTCTAATGCTACAAAGAATAATGTTCTTCAAGAATGTATTTCATTGCCATAGAAACAATTAACACCAACATAGGAGGACAACGCAGATGCTGCAATTTTTCCCTCTATGTACTCAGACTCTTACCTTCGCTGCGGTTATTTTAATGATAAGCAACATCATATCTGATTGATTGATTGATGAAAATAAAACCACCCAGGAGGGGGCACGGGCTTGAATAGCCCATAAATGGTAGTTTTTTTGTTTAGAAAATGTTCACTATGTCTAGAAGACGCATTTAATCATCAGGCTGCTATCGCGGGGAGGATACTGCTTATCATTATTTATGAGGGTGTCCAGCTGCTGAACGCCATTTTTGACCAGATGAGTGGCAGTGTTGATGGCTTCAGGGTTATCTTGAGATCTTGAGATGATTTCGGGGCTTTAGTGTCCCCGCGGCCCGGTCCTCGACCAGGCCTTCACCCCTAGGAAGCAGCCCGTGACAGCTGACTAACACCCAGGTACCTATTTTACTGCTAGGAAACAGAGGCATAGGATGAAAGAAACTTTGCCCATTGTTTCTCGCCAGCGCCTGGGATCGAACCCAGGACCACAGGATCACAAGTCCAGCGTGTTGTCCGCTCGGCCGACCGGCTCCTCCGGTCGGCCGGAGTGTGGTTACTGTACGATTCAGGAACTCTAATTGTTCTTATAAGTTCGTTGGTTGCTTCACATCTCAGGAGATAGCGAAGTAGTGGCTTTTCTGTGATTATTTGGCAGAAGATGGGCCTCTGTCTGGGTTCACCAATCTCCTAGTTGCATCTGTAACCTAGACGTTGT
The DNA here is from genome assembly GCF_040958095.1 of Procambarus clarkii. Classification (NCBI taxonomy): domain Eukaryota; kingdom Metazoa; phylum Arthropoda; class Malacostraca; order Decapoda; family Cambaridae; genus Procambarus; species Procambarus clarkii. Next base: position 48,943,581 of record NC_091165.1, on the reverse strand, counting down.
CTATATAACCGAACTGATATTTCCCTGTGGATTCCTTTTGGGTTATTTAACTTTTCTCACTTGGTGGCCTGAAGATACCATATTGAAATGGGCGAACCTTCTGCTCCTCTGTGGTGTAGATGGGCTTTGTTGATGTGTGAGAGTTTTTTGGTGATGGGGTTTTATGTACTGTAGGCTGGGATGGATATTTTTATGTATCACTGGATGACGAGTTGGCAATTTAGCAATTTCATCGGCTTTCTCCTTTAACAGGATTCCAATATGAGATGGATCCAGTTTAGGGTTATGTTGAGTCTTTTGCCTTTAGCGACTGCTCCAAGATACAAAATAGTGGCAATTATTTCCACGTTGTCTTTCCACTACTTAGTTCCTAATATTTGAAGTGCAGCTTTTGAGTCTGAATGAATGATTGCATTTTAAGTGTTTTGTGCAATCACATATGCGAATGCCTGTTCTATGGCAAAAAACTGAGTTCGGGTTGTTGATACTGGTCCTCCCAGTCTCCAATATGCCTGTTCGCTGTCCGTGCAAAGAGCAGCGCCAGCGCTCTCATATTCTGTCAACCGATCCCTCTGTGAAAATGTGAGTTGCTCCTGCTACTGTAATGCGGCTCATTTGCTTTTCTATAATGCGCCTTAAGATTGTTGAATCATAGGCAGCCTTTTGCATCAGAAGACTTTCTATTACTTTTTTGAAGGTAGGCTCCTCCCACGGTGGGGGAACAAGTGTAGTTTGGGTGTGGTTGATCTTCTCTTCCATCAAGAATCATGCTTTTTAATTGATATAGGTCTAGGACGTTTCCCGCTCTGGAAGGCCAAAAGTTTCCGTTGTTTTCGCCAAGTCCAACCACAAAGGCCGGTCGTACGTAATTATTTTACTGATAATCGTAGTTGTTCTTTGAGATATTCTTTATTGAAGAGAGGGCAAACCGGTTTCTAGTTTAAGAGTTTCAAGCCAGGTCTACATAGAGGCTCCTAGGGCTTTTTAAGCTTTTTAAGCTTTTTCTATTTTTGTTATGAGAGTCTTGTGAGTTCAGGTGCGGCATAATCGAACATTGATCTGACTTCCTGTACATAGTATATGCAAAGAACTTGCAGATTGGCTCCTCCAGAGAGGGAGGTTAGCGACCTGAGAATTGCCGTCCGAGCTCCAGTTTTCTCTCTCTCAAGTAAGTGACCTCAGCATTAAAATTGATGTGTGTGTCCAGGATTATTCCTACATACTGATAAGTGTTCACCTATTCAGTTGTTTGACTTATCTAACACAGTGCACAGTTACAAACCCATTAAGATTTCAATTTAGATTCAACAGAGCAGGAGTTGTTAAACACATATGGCAAAATCTTACTGAAGCGACCATACGAGTCATAAATACTCATACTCCGCCCAAGTAAAACAGATACAGGCAACACTAATGGGCCAGCCAGAGGCTTAGGGCCCGCGCAGGAATATCCCTCAAAAAAAAAAAAAGTTGGTTGACCCTGTATTGTGAGTAGGAGGTTGGGCTTCATTATTGTTATGGGCATGGCTTTTGTCTTTGTGGGGTTGAGTTTGATACCAATCTGCTTTGCCTCCTCACTGATGCAGTCTAAATATTTGGGTGCAAGGCGTGCCGCATCCCTTCCTTTTATGATGACAAAGTCGTCCGCGTAGTTTAACAGCCTGCAGTGTTGTGGGAGTTTCATCCTCATTATTCTTTCCATTTCACAGTTGAAGAGAATAGAGCTGAGAATGTCTCCTTGCGATATACCATTTTCATGTTTTTTGTATTCAGAGACTGTGCCATGAAGTTTTACTCGTGCTTCTCTGTTTATGAGACAGTTTTTGATCCAAGAGACGGCGGCCACTTGTCCTCAGAGGAAACAAGTCAAGAGTTCTGTACTAGCCAAGGTTAACAGATTTCCAGAGTGCAACACACCCTCCACGTCACCTTTGCGGACATAATAGACATTAGCCAGACAGAAAGTACCAGTTAAAAATCAGCATGTGACCCGCAGAGGCCAGTGTGGTCACAATGCGATTCAAACGTCTTAAGGTCAGAGCTACTCCACTTGACGGTCATGCTATCGGAAGAAGCAATACTTTAAAGGTCCTGAAGGACGTAACTGGCCTCAAACCCGCTGACATTACTCAGGAAGGTGAAGATATCGTGCTCTACTTTTCATGTGAAGAGGAGCTAGAAAAACTCCTTACTAACGATGCCTTTCTTCGCAAAGAGCACTACCTACATCTTCACTTCTCACGTCAGTTACTGGCCGGAAGAACTGTTTTTACCAGCAGGACTAGCCGGTGGATCGCTGAGCGACCTCAACATCATATCATAAACAATATCGAGGACGAAAATCCAAACCTATCGGTATTCAACCTGGAGTTCTGCTTCCGACAAAACATCAATGAAGATTACGTTCACCACCATAGCTGCGGCCACCCAGGATGCCACACAAGGGTTCTACTGCTTCGGCCTAAAAATACCACCCCACCAAATAAAAAAGGAACGATACCATGAGATCCAGCAGTGCTTTAAGTGCTACGAGCTCTACCAACCGACCAAAAAGTGTCAGCACCCTGTCCAAAGGTGCAGCCTGTGCGCACTGGACCATCACTACTCCATATGCAAGGCAACAGTCCATCACTGCTTGCTCTGTGATGGCAATCACCCCGCAATTTCCTACCGCTGCCCCCGCAGACAGGAAATCATCAAGGCCCAGGTTGAAGCCAAAAGAAACAACTCGTCTACCTCCTCGACCAGAGCCCCAAGCGTTCAACTCACCACCTTAGCTTAGAAGACTTTCCGGTCTTACCAACATGTGGCTCCTCCCAGCAGGCGACACAGCCTTCTCATTGGGGACCCAAGGTCCCCAAGGTCCCACAGGCTCCTTCACAGCCCCCTGCATCACGTGCAGACATTATCCCTGGTCTTCTTAGACTAGCGGAAAGGCTTGCAGGATCAGACAACCAGCGCTTTGTCAGTGAACTAAACGAATTATACATAGACAATGGCCTGGCCCCCATCATAGCCACTAGCGTAAATCTCACTGCCTCCTCTACCTCTCCGGAGACTACCACCAGGACGACCATGCGGTCAACTTCAACACTGACTCCAGAACCGCCCATGGCCCGGGCAACACAAACAGAGGTAATTCCTTCTCCAGCTCCCAACACTCCTACCATCACTATCTCAGCAGCCGCGCTAGCAGACGTGCTGTCTACAAACGATAACAGCACCACCAGCGCTCCTGAAATAGCTACAACCACCAATCAACGACACCTAAACCTACCTATGGCTGCGAGACGAAAGACAAAAACGCCCACTACGGAGGTTACGGACTCCTCAGACGAGGAAATCATAGTAGGAGCTCCACCGCCGCATCACAAATACGACACCAACACGGTTCAAGACTTCCTCATGGAGGCCACGTCACTAAACTCTAACGACAGCACTGCTCAGCCAAAGTCGCAGGCAAAGAAAAAACGGAAAACCTAGAGGTCTACACTAACCCCACCAGCTCCATAACTGGTAATGCCAGCCCTACAGGCTGAAAACCACCATGAAGACCCCCATCCATCGCCACATCTCTAGTATCAGCCACTGATACAGATAATGGCTCCAAAGAGCCTCCACTTACGGGCTCACCATAGCCCGTGCTACTGGAACTTTTCGTTCTGAGTAGCGAATCTTAAACAACAACAACAACCGCAGAGGCTCAAGGAAGCAAGGAAGTAATAGAGCAACAAATGGAAACTATCTCTAGACCCACAACGACTCACATCTTCACAGACGGATCAGTTGATCAAGAAAAAGGTTCTGCTGGGGCAGCAGTTTACACTACCAACCATGAAGCATACTGGAGCATGAATAGTGGGTGCTCAACATTGCAAACAGAATTATATGCCCTGAAGGAGGCAATAAATTATACAATTGAGAATAATTTACATGATGTTATCATTCATACAGACTCTAAATCTTCGCTCCAGGCATTGTTATCCAGTCAGCACAGAGATAATATACAACTCCTCACAGAAATTCAACATATAGGAAAAGATGCCCATAATCGATGGCTGTCAATCACCCTAAATTGGATACCAAGTCACATTGGCATAGACGGTAATGAAAAGGCAGACTCACTAGCAAAAACTGCCACTGCTCTACCTGTTGTACAGGTTCAAATACCTCCAAGTTTCTCACAGATAAAGGAGCAAACCAAGTAGAAAATATTCTCAACTATCAAAAGTCGCCACAGAGCCAAAGTAGCGGAAGGAAGATCCACTGCGATATGGTATGAACAAGCCACTGGTTACTCCTCTTTCAAGCGTGGCAAAAAGATATCCAGAGACATTGCAGTAGCCATACACAGACTCAGACTTGGTTACAAGCCCTGCTGGGAGGTAATGAGCCCAATAGTTAAAGAGTGTCACATCTGTGTAACTGAAGCAGAGGCGCCACTATTGCACTACTTACTGGAATGTGAAGCTACTGAACACCTGCGCATCAAACTCAACATTAATCCAACGACAGCAGCTGCATTAGATGCACATTCCACCGCGACTACAATGATTAGAAAAGCTGTTGAGGAATGGGACTCATTAGTGAGCATTCTGCATCTACATCCGCCACCAAGATAATGTTAATAAAACAAGATTAAAACCAGTGCACTAAAACAGAAGCGATAAATAAGCAGGGGAAAAGGAGAAGTCCCCCTCCTCCATTTTAAACTTAGACCCAAATATCACAGGAAAAAGGTTATCAGGTATAACCAAACTCAATTACGGTCTCATCATAGCCCGTGCTACATGGAGACTTCGTCCTGAGTAGCTAAATCTTTAACAACAACAACAACAACAGACAGAAAGTATACAAGAAGAACATAGGATGGCAATCTTTCACCGGGGATCTGCAACTGTAGTCTGATGCTCAATCTAGATGGCGTTAATATCATTACTTCACTCACCAGAGGTCTTCTTCGTCGACCTCACCTAACTGAAGTAAGAAACAAGAGCCTTTCACAGATGGCGTTAAACTTGCCACACCTCCGTCAACAGATGGCGTTGTCTGCATCTCACCTAATACCTTGGAGTTGAAGTGCCGGTCCATAGATGGCGTCGATATCGCTGCTCCTCGCTCACTCCAACGGTGTTGATATGTAACAGTAAAAAAAAAAAATACAATTTCAAGAGAGATAATGTCATAGTAAAAGGATGGATTCCAGAGATCTTGACTGATCTTGGCTATTGGAGTGTGTTCCAACTCATGCCTTACACCCCCGGAGCTTCTCAGATACTTCAGATGTCCGAGATTTGAACATCACAGAGACCGCTGCCAATGCCCAGTGAGCTAAGGAGTCAGCGGCCAGCCCCAAGACACGGAAATATGCCTTGATAAACACAAGGCAAACCAGACCGCCTAAGCTAAGTGCCCAAATTGCTCCAAGGCACACCACTCATGGAACTTAAGATGCCCTGAAAGGTTTAAAAGGATCCAAACCCCCCCCCCCCCCCACTCCTACAGCAGCGCAGAAGCCCCGACCAAAACGTATACCAACCCCCCTGCCCAAAAAACTGCATGGAGCATACCAGGACTTAACCAGGTGGAGGAGACACATGACCCTCCATCATCGGCCGTAGTGGAGGGTGTGAAGGCTTGCGGCCTCCATCCAAGACAGAGGGATGGCTGGGGGCCACAAGAAAAAAGTTAAACGTAATCGCCCGCCCATTACATTCAGTAAGCACACTAAGGGCAATGGTGGCAAGAGTGTATGAGTTTCCACTGATAAGGGCTAAAGGGTAAACCAGGACCCCAAACCTGCACAGTAGTAAGTAGTGCTCCCACTCAACTGGACACCCTCTTTCTAATGCTTAAGGCCTTGGTCACGCAACTGGTCGAAAGTTTGTTATCGAAACCCAGTATCAAGCAAACCTTTCGAGTCAAGAGACTCGAAAGACAATTGTGGACTAGCTCAAGAAATTCGAAAAATCAATAGCCTCACCTTCAAGAACACAAGGCAGGAGACAATCTCAAAAAAAAAAAACAGGTAGAGTCCAGTACTTCCGAAAGCGACCTTGATGAGTCAGTTTCAAGTAGATCAAGATCCTCAACTCCAATTTCAATCTCCATGGCCAGTTCATCTGATTCCATGGATACCACGGTAATATCAGCAAGTTCCATCATCCTAGAGGACTAAAGATCCTGCAATGGAATGCGCAAGGGCTGCGTACAAAATTGCAAAACTTGCAATGCATAGCAGCAACCAAAGACCTAGACATCCTGATACTACAGGAGAGCTTGCTTCGAGACGGATTGCAAGTAAAGTCTAAGGCTATCGAGGCTTTTTCCTTCCATGGGTCAACGGGCAATCTAGAGGATGTGCTATCTATGTGAAATGTGATATGATCTCCAAGCCCATAACCCGCCCACCCGATTGCGGGTCAGGGACAAAGGTAATGGGAGTATCCATTGAGTTAAGACACGACACACGTGAAGTGTTTAGTGTTCACATGTCTCCACATGCTGAAATGGATCTCTGTGTTATTTGGACACGCGACCACCTCAATCACAATAATTTGTGGTGATTTCAGTGCCCATTATCGATTGGCTCTGGTCTCGAACACAATATATGAGGCCGGCACTCACATAGCACATCTACTAGCCCTGCTACCAGAAATCCAAATCCTAAACAAGAGTGAATCCACCCACATCCAAGGAGGTATATTAGACCTTACCTTCGTTTCACCCTCCCCTGAGACATGCAGCAACATGGTCAGTTGAGCCCACAATTATAAGCGACCACTATGGGGATCAAATTTAATCTAAAGATGGATCTACCCCACTTCCAATTCCACCAGAAGCCTGAAACTTCGCTATAGGAAAATGGTTCCGATTTCAAACCCTCATATCAGAGTGGCATAGAAACTATGTTGTTTGCGAAGACATTAATCAAGCAGAACAAGATTTGTTGTGCCTGATTCATTTTCAAGTTGTCAAAGCTATTCAAATCGCAGCCAACCACTGGTAATGTACTGTAAACCTAATTTGCAGAAAGAGCAGCTAGTGAACAACTTCCACCAGATGTACTAGCAGTGCAGACAGGATTAGAGGAAGAAAGGTGGCACAGAATCCTTACAACATGGGCAGACGTCTCTGACACTAATACCCCTTTCACACTGGATGAGCTAAATCGGGCTAAGAAAAACTTCAAAGATACATCCCCTGGAAACGACAAAATAACCTATAAAGTGATTAGAAACCTCGGCCCAGAGGGAGACGCTGTATTTCTTAGGTTAATTAATTTGACCCGGACTTCTCAAACTAGACCTAGAGGGGAATATGGCAGAAATAGTGCTGCTCCCAAAACCCAAAGATCACGCTAGTCCATGGCCCATCTCTCTCCAAAGCTGTGCAGCCAAGACGGCTGACAGAATGGCATTCTACAGATTTGAGTGGAAAATGCTTAAACTGCACCAGGATATGTATGCCTATATAAGAAGGGTTGGCACAGGGAAATGTTACAACTCTGATAGCCCACTTGAATGACAGACCAGGAATGCTGATATTCCAAAACCTCCTGGAAGCCTTTAACCTTGCTAGAGCCACAGCTATTCTCTGCTGCCTCATCGACAAAGAGGTCAAAAGCAACCTGCTCTAATGAATAAAAAATCTCATAAACAGAGAAGCAAGAGTGAAACTTCATGGCACAGTCTCTGAATACAAAACACATGAAAATGGTACACCGCAAGGAGGCATTCTCAGCCCCCTTCTCGTCAACTGTTTAATGGGAAGAATAATGAGGTTGAAACTCCTCTAACACTGCAGGCTGCTAAACTACACGGACTACTTTGTCATTATTATAGTAGGAAGGGATGCGGCGAGCCTTGCACCCAAATGCTTAGACTGCATCAGTGAAGAGGCAAAGCAGATTGACATCAAACTCAATACCACAAAGACAAAAGCCATGCCCATAACAATAGCAAAGCCCAACACCCAACTCAAAGTATTGGGTGTTATGACCCCCATGTAGCCTGGGTGGAACGAGTTATTTTGCCATCCAGACCTAATTGAGAGGTCAGAGGAAAGATGTATATATTAAATATATAATAAACGTCAGTGAATAATTTAAAATATGAGCTGATGATGAGCATTTAAATAAGTGACATGAAATGAGATGTCGATACTTTGGTGATATAACGTGAAGCTAGCATGACGTCGTGACCTTACTTGAGTCACAGCAGTCGTCAGAGAGAGTTGTTGTTACGGCCCTATTGGGTCGCAACTGGGTTCTTTCTCTGATGTTATTAGAGTTTGGGTATCCGGCCCCAAGTTAGTAGTGGCTTTCAAGGGGTGTGTTCCGTAACGCAAGTAAATTAAAGGGGAAGGGATACAAATTCACTAAATTAAATATATTATTACACCACCACCATAAATAAATATATAAACAGTCACATGCAGTTACTATGACTACACTTATGTACAATAACTTCTTCCAAAGACTCAGGATGTTTCACGGTGCTCAAGATGATTAGCCCTGGTTCTCTTCTTGTGGCCTCACGATGAATTCTTAGATTCCCTAGGCGAGTCTACCCCGGCCACAGGCCAGCCAAATCACAGTCCCACTGGGTGCACCATCGTGGAGGCCTTCAACCACAAATCCAGCCTGTAGCTGGCAAGTTCCAATCAGCTGCACTGCGTAGGCCACTCCACGACCGATAATAGGGTTGCGAGCAGGAGCCTCGTCTGATTCCGCTGATCACTCTCCTCACCACAACACTCCAGTGGCTAGTCTTCTCCACCAGTCAGCCCCGGGTACGACAATTCCTGGTTCTGCCACCTCACAGGCAGGGTAACACAACAGTGTTTGTTACGGCCCTCTCGGGACGCAACGGGGTTCTTGCTCTGATGTTGTTAGAGGAAGATATAGGTATCCGTTCCCAAGCCAGTAGTGGCTATCAAGGGATGAGATCCGTGACGCAAGTAACTTAAAAGGGAGTAGGGAAAGAAAGTTAAGAACTTAATATTATATAATGTCCACCATCACCATTTAAATATATAAAAGTTAAACGTACACAAGGGGGAGGGGTATTAACACTTTACAAAGGGGATCAACACTGTAGTCTTCTGCTGGAGACTATGGATCCTCGAAGCTAGGTGCTGAGTCCGCGGTGCTTTCTTCGTGGCCTCAAGACGTGTCCTCTGAGAACGCCGAGTCTACCCTGGCCACAGGTCAGCCACAACACAGGTCCACTGGGGGCCACCGTCGTGGAGGCCGTCAACCACACGTCCAGCAGGTCTGCTGGCAGGTACTGAGCCACCAAGGCTGGTACGGCTACTCCACGAACGATAAAAGGGGTACGCCCTAGACAGGAGTCTCGTGTGATATCACCAATCACCCTCCTGTCCTCAATACCCCAGTGGATTATCGTCTCCAACCGTCGGTCCCGGGTAAATCCTTCCACTGCCACTCCACTGGCAGGCTTAACACACCACAGTGTTCTTCCGGGGGGACGACGTCACAACAGCTGCAGCAAACTTCACAGTATGGAGACTGGCTGCCTCGGGTAGACTGACTTCACCTTCAACACAGTGGTCCCAGGTCGGCTCTGTAAGCAGACACGTCATCAATAACAGGGACACTAAAACACCACACTTACAGGCTCAGACGCAAACGCCCGACATATCCACTCCATAGATGGCGTTGTAGTCTGAGCACCACCTCACCAGAGGTCAGCGGCGGCGGTGTTGAGCGCTGAACGGGGCTGGAAACTGGCCCTCGTAGCTAGTACACGTCGTCGGTTTGGAGGGGGTTTCGGGAGCTGACCCACAGATGGCGCGGCCGTCACTGTTTAGAGATTGGACGCTGGATCAGGGTCCGTAACACCTCCCCACCAAAAGAATTTGGTTTGGGTTCCTATAAAAAGAGAAGACAAACCAAATTAGTACGTGGATTTAGATGCGAGATAATGCATCAGCTACCACGTTGTCCACCCCTTTGATGTGTTCAATCTGGAGGGGATATTGCTGCAAATGTAGACTCCATCTGGTGAGCCTGAGGTTCTTTTGCTTAAATTGAGCCAGGAACTTCAGAGGGTTATGGTCGGTCCGTACTAATATAGGATGGCCATTGCTTGTTAAATATACCTCGAAGTGCTGGACGGAATTAATTAAGGCCAACGTTTCCTTTTCTATGACCGAGTAATTCAGCTGGCTGGGGGTGAACTTCTTAGAATGATAGGCCACCGGATGTTCCACCCCCTTCTCGTCCGTCTGGGATAAAACGGAGCCCAGGCCATAGTCAGAGGCGTCGACCGTCAGGATGAATCTATCCTCAAAGCTCGGGGACCTGAGGATTGGAGCAGAGATCAGAATTGCTTTGAGACTCTCTAATGCCTTCTGGCAATTCTCATTCCATATTAACTTTACCCCTTTCTTCAGCAGATTGGTCAAGGGGGCGGCGATGGAGGAAAAATTAGGGACAAACTTACGATAAAACCCAGCCATACCAAGGAAACGCAGGATGTCCTTCCTGGTAGCTGGCGTAGGATACTGGACTATTGCCTCGATCTTGCTGGCCTTCGGCGCAATCCATCCTCCTCCAACTTTATGACCTAGGAAGATGACAGAGGTTCTGGCAAACTCAGATTTATGCAGGTTGACCACCAATCCTGACTGGAGCATGGCCTTGAAGAAATCCTCTATGTGACGCAGATGATCCTGCCAATCTACATCATATATTAATACATCATCGATGTAGACTAAGGTGTTTCCCACGTCACGCAACACCGTACCCATCAGTCTCTGGAAAGTGGAGGCTGCGTTTTTCATCCCGAATGGCATCACCTGACATTCAAACAGCCCGTCGGGAGTCACAAATGCTGATATGGGTTTGGCTTTTTCCGTGAGGGGAACTTGCCAATAGCCTTTGAACAGGTCAAATTTTGTCAGGTACCGGGCTCTACCTATGGCATCCAGACATTCCTCTACTCTGGGGAGAGGGTGGGTATCTGCTACAGTGACCTTATTCACCTGGCGATAATCAATACAAAGACGGTATTTCTTACCAGGTTTGGGCACTAGTAGTATCGGGGATGACCATGGGCTCGAGCTCGGGGCTATCAGATGGTGTTTCAGCATATAATCTACCTCCTCTTTCACCACCCGTTTCTTCAGTGGGTTGAGACGGTACGGGTGTTGCTTTATAGGTCGGACGCCTTCCTCCAGCTCGACATCATGCCTCATGACAGATGTTAACCCTGGAACATCGTCGAAGATAGGCTTGTATTGCCGGATCATCTGCAGTAATGATGATAGATGTCCTTCGGCTACGTGTGTCAACTTTGCCTGCAAGTTTAACAGAATGTCTGAGTTAGTCAACACCTCCTCTTCCTTCTCAATGTCGTCATTAGTGGTCACTAAGGTTACGGGGAGTGTATCCCGCCCCTCGTATCTCTTGATCATATTAACATGAACCAGAGTCTCTTTCTTACGACGGTCTGGAGTACTCAGAAGGTAATTGAGGTTAGTAACCTTCTTTACAACCGGGTAGGGACCTACGAATCTGGCGCTCAAACTCCCAGTTATTGTAGGAGTACACACCAAAACCAGATCTCCTACTTGGAACTCCCTTTGCTTGGTCCTCCTATCATACCTGCTCTTGATCGTTCTTTGTGTACTTTCTAAGGTCCTAGTAGCCATCTCCCAGGCTGAGAACAGCCGTCCTTTATTTGTAGACAACCAGTCCACAATATCCTCGTTGGTTTCTGCGTCCAGCCAATGGTCTCGTGCCACCTCTAAGGGACCTCTTACTGAGTGACCAAAGATCATCTCGAATGGGGAGATTCCTATGGATTCATTGGGTACTGATCTTACCGCAAATAGGAGGTAGGGCAGTTCTTCAACCCACTTACTCTGCCTGTCGTAGCAAAACTTCCGAAGCATGCCCTTCAACGTCTGGTGAAAACGTTCCAAAGCTCCTTGAGACTCGGGATGGTAGGCACTAGAGGTAACCTGTCGAATTCCCAGGTCGGCGATCTGTTGGCGAAACAAATGGGACATGAAATTAGACCCCTGGTCCGTCTGAATGGTCTTGGGAAGACCGTATCGCGAGATGAACCAGAGCAGTTGTTTCACCAAAACCTTAGCTGTGATGGTTTTAAGGGGGATCGCCTCTGGGTACCTACTAACCCGATCTAGTATTGTTAGCAAATACTTCACCCCTGAGGTAGCAGGTGGAAGAGGGCCTACTATATCCAAGATGAGGTGTTCGAAGGGCTCACCTATTGATGGAATGGGGTGTAAAGGGGCTTTGGGGACAGGCTGGTTTGCTTTTCCGGCCACTTGGCAGGCATGGCAGGTCTTGCAGAAATGACGTACGTCCTCCTTCATATGCGGCCAGTAGAAACCTTTGGCTAGGCGGTGGAAAGTCTTAGAGATCCCACCATGTCCAGCAAATCTATTAGCATGGGCTGTTTCTAACAGCTTAGATCTGAACACGGCTGGGACGACTATCTGATCACCTACCGCCCTTGACTGGGGGTATTTCGGAGGATGCCGGCGACACAGTACACCACTTGACCACACATATAGATCCCCTCCTTTCGTAGGAGAGTCTACGGTGTCGGCCAACTTCCGTACCTGAGGGTCCTTCTTCTGTTCCTCTATCAGCTGGGCTCGAGTCCAGCGTTCGGGAACCGGCATCTGGACTGGTGGGACTGGTGTATGGCTACTTGTAACCTGCGGGATAGGAGGAGAGTCAAACAAAGTGTTTAGATCTAGTGGTGCATGGAGGTGCGCCTGAGACCTGGTTTGCACTGCTGCGATGGGACTGGTCTCTTCACGTCCTGGAATATCCACTACCAGGGGACAGTTGGGTAACAATCCTAGGGCTAAGTCATTGGCTAATATTACGTCAATTCCCTCTATGGGAAGACTATCCACCACGGCCAACCGGCACTCACCTTTGAAGTGCTGAGAGTCTAGATGTACTTGTACCAATGGGGCAACGTACAAGGTTGAAGGGAATCCTCCCAGGATTACCTTCTGCATCTCATCCGCCGATATACCTTCAGGTAATGATGTTTCCAGAATTAGAGACTGGGCCGCTCCACTGTCTCTAAGTATTACCACAGGCGTACTTGCAAGGCCACTGGCTACATATCCTTGGGAGGTATATGGGGCGAACAATCCTTTCCTCTTCTCTTGGGTGGATGTCGGTGGTACTATACTGTTCATCAGCATGACTTCCCTACGGGGATTATTACCTGAACTGCTACGACACTTCGCAGCAATATGTCCTCTCTTACCGCAGGTCCAACACAATACATCCCTCTTCGGACTAAACCTCCGAGGACTATCCGAGGTTGACTTGGCGGCACTACGAGGGGCAGTTCTGTCTTCCGGTTTATGTTTGGCTGGATACCTTGAATAGGTCTTCGGGACGTACCTAGCAGATGGCCTATGAGTCAGGATATACTCTTCCGCCATGGTGGCTGCCGCACTCAAGGTCTCTACCTGCTGTTCCTCTAGGTACGTCTTCAGGTCTCCAGACAAACAATCCTTGAAGTCCTCGAGCAGAATCAGCTGCTCGAGGTCTTCCTTGGTCTCCACCTTCCGAGAGGCGCACCATTCTTGAAAAAGTCGCTCCTTGATGGTGGCGAATTCGGTGAAAGTGTGCTCTGAGGTCTTCTTCAGGTTTCGAAACTTTTGCCTATATGCCTCAGGTACCAATTGGTACGCCATGAGCACCACTTTCTTCACCATATCGTAATCGCCGGAGTCGTCAAGGGATAACGTAGAGTAGGCAATTTGGGCCTTCCCAGTCAAAACTGACTGTATCATGATGGCCCAATTCTCCCTTGGCCACTCCAAAGAGGCAGCGACTTTCTCGAAGGCTGCAAAGAACTTCGAGACTTCCCTCTCATTGAATTTGGGGACCATTTTGATATTTCTTACCGGATCGAAACCGCTTACTCCAGTTTGTCTCTGTCCAGCGCCTAGTCGTAAAACTTCTAGTTCATGTTGTCTTTGTCTTTCCTCCCTTTCTCGCTCTCGTTCTTCTCTCTCTCGTCTCTCTTCTCTTTCTCGTTCTTCTCTCTCTCTTTCTCGTTCTTCTCTCTCTCTTTCTCGTTCTTCTCTCTCTCTTTCTCGTTCTTCTCTCTCTCGTCTCTCTTCTCTTTCTCGTTCTTCTCTCTCTCGTCTCTCTTCTCTTTCTCGTTCTTCTCTCTCTCGTTTCTCTTCTCTTTCTCGTTCTTCTCTCTCTCGTTTATCTTCTAATTCTAGACGCCTCATCGCCAATTCCTTTTCTTTCATCTCCATTTCTTTATTTTTCATCTCCACTTCTTTATCTTTTAATTCTCGTTCTAATTCTAACTTCTTCCACTCTATCTCGCGATTTATTTCTAAGGCACGCATCTTGACTGTTAGGAAGCTGATATTAAGCTCACCTGCATCACTGTCAATGTCACTGCCCTTATCTTCCTTTTCTGTGGAAGCTATTTCCTCACCTTCCCTTGTACTAGGAGTCTCGCCTTCCTGTTTCTCTTCTGCCTTCAGGTGCCGGTGAACCTTGGACAAAATCTCCACACGGGAATCACTGGCACGGATCTTGATCTCCAGGTAGGCGCTCACTAGTACAAGTTCCGGTTTGCTCAGATACTTTAATCTGGCAAGACAGTCCACTCTGTTCAGAAAAGCCTGAACATCGTCCAGATCATCGATGGTAGCTTTGTCTGCCATTGTCACAGATGGAACACTTTGCACTTAACACACTGCTTACACGTTAGCACTTAACACACCGAGCACTGTTCTACGCCAATATTGCACCAAACACTGCACTTGCCAATATTGCACGTAATCACTCCGGGCACCGCACTACCCAGTATTGCACCGAGTCCAAGCGAACACTTCGCTCTACAATATTGCACTGAATCACTGAGCACCGCACTAGTCAATATTGCACTTAATCGCTTAATCACAGCGAGCACCGCACTGCACAATATCGCACTTAGTCACTCTGAGCACCGCACAGGACGTATAACGTCACAATCGTCACACACAGGGGGAATTATATACAGGGATTACGCCACTTCACCACCCCTGTCAAACATACTTAACAAGGGGACGGATCCCGCTGGGGATGCCAATTATGTTACGGCCCTCTCGGGACGCAACGGGGTTCTTGCTCTGATGTTGTTAGAGGAAGATATAGGTATCCGTTCCCAAGCCAGTAGTGGCTATCAAGGGATGAGATCCGTGACGCAAGTAACTTAAAAGGGAGTAGGGAAAGAAAGTTAAGAACTTAATATTATATAATGTCCACCATCACCATTTAAATATATAAAAGTTAAACGTACACAAGGGGGAGGGGTATTAACACTTTACAAAGGGGATCAACACTGTAGTCTTCTGCTGGAGACTATGGATCCTCGAAGCTAGGTGCTGAGTCCGCGGTGCTTTCTTCGTGGCCTCAAGACGTGTCCTCTGAGAACGCCGAGTCTACCCTGGCCACAGGTCAGCCACAACACAGGTCCACTGGGGGCCACCGTCGTGGAGGCCGTCAACCACACGTCCAGCAGGTCTGCTGGCAGGTACTGAGCCACCAAGGCTGGTACGGCTACTCCACGAACGATAAAAGGGGTACGCCCTAGACAGGAGTCTCGTGTGATATCACCAATCACCCTCCTGTCCTCAATACCCCAGTGGATTATCGTCTCCAACCGTCGGTCGCGGGTAAATCCTTCCACTGCCACTCCACTGGCAGGCTTAACACACCACAGTGTTCTTCCGGGGGGACGACGTCACAACAGCTGCAGCAAACTTCACAGTATGGAGACTGGCTGCCTCGGGTAGACTGACTTCACCTTCAACACAGTGGTCCCAGGTCGGCTCTGTAAGCAGACACGTCATCAATAACAGGGACACTAAAACACCACACTTACAGGCTCAGACGCAAACGCCCGACATATCCACTCCATAGATGGCGTTGTAGTCTGAGCACCACCTCACCAGAGGTCAGCGGCGGCGGTGTTGAGCGCTGAACGGGGCTGGAAACTGGCCCTCGTAGCTAGTACACGTCGTCGGTTTGGAGGGGGTTTCGGGAGCTGACCCACAGATGGCGCGGCCGTCACTGTTTAGAGATTGGACGCTGGATCAGGGTCCGTAACAGTGTTCATCCGGGGGGTGATTCAGAGCTTCTGCAGCAAACACGTGGAGATACTATGGCTGCCTTGGGTAGACTGATCCAACGTCCAATCCAGCAGTCCCAGGTCGACTCTGTAATCAGACACGTCATCAGTACTAGGGACACCCTAGGGCACCTCACTTACGGGCTTAGACACAAACGCCCACCTATCCACTCCATTGATGGCGTTGCTGTCTAAGCGTCACCTCACCAGAGGTCAGCAGCGGCTATGTTCCGACCTGATTAAGATGGAAAACCAGCCCCTGTGGCCGGTATATCTTGTCCTCACTAGATGGCGTAGTCCATTTGAAGGGGGTTTCGGGAGCAGACTCACAGATGGCGTGGACGTCACAGTTCCGTGCTACGACGCTGGGCTCAGATCCGTAACAGTTGTACTCTGTTGATCTCCTGGCAGTAGGAGGAACCCTAACTGTATGCTCCTTCAAGAGGAGGGAATCAAGCAGGCGTTTATGTGTGAAACTGTGGTGACTTAATGTACTCAAATCAAAAGCAGAAAAGCTGTGAGGCCGTCATTAAGAAATTTTGTTGGATGTCTTGGAGGACGACATCTGGGAGCGTCACAGCTGAGTGCTCTAGAGATTCAAATTCTGCGGTTTGTGTGTGATAACTGTAAAGTTTGTGTGGGAGAACTGCAACGTTTGTGTGAGAAAACTGCAAAGTTTGTATATTATGTTGTGACGATAATCTCCTTCAAGAGATTGAGCCTGCTCTTCCCTCCACAAATACGTCGCAACAAATATATAAAACTACTATGGAAGAAATGTCCAACAACGACAACAACACCAGCAAGGTTTGCCAGAGCGCAAAACGTATGCAGCCAGGGACACCTGCTCAGACTCAAACCGCCAAACTACCTGTCTTACTGCCGGCTCCTCGCCTGATTGGTCGCCGGTCTGGCTGCAACTGCACTCACCCCCCCATACTACTTGATGTCTGGGGCCGCCACGACCTCAGTCCTCAGAATATTCCGTGCTTTCCCACAGTTAACACTTCTCCCTGCTAGACGTAAGCTTTGGCGTACGTGTACTGAGAGAGGTGATAGCTTAAAGCCAATATTCCAGCACCTCTCATTTTTTGTATATTGCACTTCTTGTTATTTTGCTCACTTGTCTTAACGTAACTTTTCATTGTGTCATTTAATTATTCTTATTATTTTGATTGATTGATTTTATTATACGAATTTGTTTGTCCATTTTATTCATGTTTTGTTTATTTAACGTAATTAAAATTTCATTGTTAAAGTTTACTTGTGTTTTGTGTGTCTTCTCCTTACCTTACCACAGACGAAGTTCCAGATTTTCTATTTTTTTTTAATACTATGTGACGAGGCCATACCCCTAGCTTTGAACAGCCGAACACCAACGCGTTACCGTCACATATTATATGGGGGCCTGTCCTAGGAGCTTCACTCAGGTACTGGTGCCAAGTGGTACTTTATGGTAAGCGTATTTAACTTTGTTAACGTAGCTTTTACTATTTTTCATATTCAATTTCATTTTTTATAAGGTGCGGTGTATTGTGCATTACGAGAGTAACATATGGTGAAGGTGAGACAACTTTGGATTACGTGGTGACTGTAGGCCTCAGTCATACTCTTAATTGGTCATCTCTCCCTCCGTGTTATTACTCGTGTTTACCATCTTTGTCCCTTGGATATTTCTCATTTTGACAGATCATCATATTGGTACCCTGGTACTGTGGTCTGCCCCGGGTCAAGAGTACCCAATCTTCTGCAATCTGACTGTAGGAGGACAAAGAGGGCCATAGTTCCTCTAGCTCGAACTTTAGTTGCTGAATTGGGACCTCAGCAGCAGTTCTCGTCACCAGTTGACACCTCGCACCCCTACACGTCAGTCAGAGATGATGATACATACAACGGTAGGGAATTAGCTTACTTTTTCAGAGCACAAAAGTTCGCTAATTCTGTAAGTATCATATTAAATTCAGTAGGAAAAACTTGCTTTATGTCCTATAGAGACTTGGCAAGGTATGCCTACATCCTTGGACTACCAATTTTACTTTTGAGGCAATTAACTGTTTCATTTGTTTTCGAAACTCTGTTTCATTTGTTAGTAGGATTTTCTTTCCCTTATCCTCTTACATGAGTACCGGGTACAAGATTTCCTGCGCCCTTGATTTAATTTAATCATTTAACATCTTTTACTTAACTTTAATTGCTAAAGATCTCACAGGATAGGTACCAGTTGCCACGTTGTCCTGTTTCTGACATTCACTATTGAATATTCGTGTACCTTTATTTGCTAATTTCACCATGTTTCGTCTCCAAGCTTTCCGTGCAAATCCAGCAGGTGAAATAGGGACTTTAAGTCGTGCCAAGAGGACTGAATTACAAACTCTTGCACATGAGTATCAACTAGAAGTTCCCTACCAAGCCAACAAAAATGACCTATACAACCTGTTGCTGGATTACTATTTAGAGCAAGGTAAGATAGACTCTGAAACTCATGAAACTTACTATATTGCAGATAAAACTGACTTGGCAACGATGAAACTCAAACTAGAGCTGGCCAAGATTGAACGTGAGCAGCAAAGAGAAGCAGCTGCCATACGAAGGGAAGAACAAGAACGCGAAGCTGCCTTGAGGAGAGAAGAACACGAACGTGGACTCGCCCTCCACGAACGTGAGGTCGCCTTGCTCCGTGAACGTGAACGAGTACAGCTTGAAACACTCCAGGAGCGGGAACGCGTACAGCTTGAAACCAAACAACGCGAGTTGGAGATGCAACGCGAACATGACAAGCAACAAGCGACTCTGGCTCTAGAGTGTCGTCAACGAGAAATCGCCTTGGAAACTTCACACTTCACTCAACGCCAACAAGCTACTGCCAATCTTCCCGTCAGTTTTAATATATCACATGCAAGTAAGTTAATGCCATCCTTTGTAGAAGCAGAAGTTGATGTGTTTTTCACCACCTTTGAAACCCTTGCTAATCAACTCAGTTGGCCTGTCGACCAATGGGCCACACTTCTCAGAGTCCATCTTACAGGTAGAGCTGCAGTCACACTCAGTACTCTGGCGTCTGAGAATGACTACCCGACTCTGAAACAAGCAGTGTTGGACGCCTACCTCCTCTCTACTGAAAGTTATAGAAGGAAATTCCGTGACCACCTGAAGGCAAGTACCACTACCTTCCTTGAGTTTGCTAACACGAAACGGAGATATTTCATGAAATGGCTGGAAGCAGCACATGTCTCTACTTTTACAGAACTCGTCAACCTGATGCTTGTTGAAGAATTCTTGAGACGTGTGCCGCCTCCTGTCCGCCTCTACTTATCAGATAAAGAAGAAACCGACTACCTGAAGTGTGCTAAGTCGGCTGACACTTACAGCCTCATCCACCGGCTGACACCCGAACCATCCTCCAGTAAGAAGTCGTGGTACAGTTACGAGAAAGTGAGCCCCGATCAAGCTGGTTCACAACTGTACTGCAAGTATTGTAGACTCTATGGACATACCATAGACAAGTGTGGTAAGTCTCAATACAAGGGAACCACTGACCAACAAAAACCCAAACCAACTCCTCCTAAGTCCGGTAAGCCTGTGATGAATGTTGGTGTTAATGTCAATGATCTTTCTCTTTTCAGTAACCACCTGTATACTGGAACTGTCTCTGCCAACGGTTCAAATCCGGAGGGACGTTTCAAATTGAAGATCTTGAGGGACACAGCGGCTCTTCAATCGATCATCTTGAAGTCGGCTGTGCCCAACATCTCCTACACCGGAGAAACTGTCTTCATCACTGACCTCACTGCTACCACTCCATACCCTCTCGCCAGAGTCCACCTGGATTGTCCCTACGTGAACGGGGAAGTCCAAGTCGCCGTCAGGGAAAAGCCTTTTCCCATGCCTGGAGTGCAACTTCTCCTAGGCAACGACTTGGCAGAAGACCTGCAACCGACCAACCTGATCGTCATGGACAAACCCCAGGTGTGTAACTCTGTGCCAATAAACCCTATTCTAGAGTATGTTCCAGCAGAGGTTCAAGAGAGTGATGAAGTTTCTCCTCCGGTTCTCGTGACCACCCGTGCACAAGCCGCACGTCCACAGCCAGCTCTGACTACTGCTACCGCTGTCCCTCAAGACCCTCAGAAACTCCCCCCGCATCTGACCAAGTTGGAGTTCCGTAAGTTGCAGAGGGAAGATCTTACTTTAACACCATTGTTTTTCCAGGCTGAGACTCAACCCGACAGTATTCCTGGGTTCTTCCTAGAGAACGACTTGCTCTACCGCAGATATAGACCCAGTAAACTGAAGGAGGAGGACGATTGGGCCAACATCGAACAACTTGTGATTCCTACCAGCCTGCGGCCCACTATTCTACACCTGGCCCACGGAGCGCTCTCCCACTACGGCTTCAACAAGACTTACCATGGAATTCGTCAAGACTACTACTGGCCAGGTATGGTAAATAACGTCAAACAGTACGTAAAACAGTGTCATACATGTCAGATGGCAGGCAAACCGAACATCTCCATTCCCAGAGCGCCACTGATTCCCATACAGGTGCCTGCGGAACCTTTCCACAGACTCATAATAGACTGTGTTGGTCCTTTACCTCGGACCAGTTCAGGTAACGCCTACATCCTAACCATCCTGTGTCCTACCACCAGATTTCCCATAGCAGTTCCAGTGAAGAACATCACGGCTGCTACGGTTGTAAAACATCTATTGAAGATCTTCACTCAATACGGATTTCCCAGGGAGATTCAGAGCGACTGTGGTACCAACTTCACCAGTGATCTCTTCAAAAGGACACTGGAGGAGTTCAACATCAAACAGGTATTGTCCAGCCCCTATCATCCTGCTTCACAGGGTTCTCTTGAACGTAGTCATCAGACAATCAAAGCACTCTTGAAAAAGTTTTGTAGTGAAACCTCGAAGGATTGGGATAAGCAGATTGACCTTATAATGTGTATTTTCAGAAGTCTCCCCAATGAGTCCCTAGGAGTATCTCCTTATGAGATGCTCTACGGCCGTAAGTGCCGTACTCCCCTTAAGGCTTTCAAAGACTCTCTCCGAGATGCCACCTTCAGTGAGCATCAGAATGTGCCCCAGTTTCTTCAAAACCTTCAACACATTCTAGAGAGAGTCCACCGTTTTGCCCATGATAATCTATTGAAAGCCCAGGAGAGAATGAAGACTCATTACGACCAGACCAACAAAGTAAGAAAATTCAAGCCGGGAGACTTCGTCCTTGCATATTTCCCTATCCCAGGTTCACCTTTCCAAAACAGGTTTTCAGGACCCTACCGCGTCAAAGAGTGCAGGAATAATAACAACTACGTAATAGAGACTCCAGATAGGCGGCGGAAGACCCAGCTGTGCCACGTCAACCTCCTGAAGCAATATAATGGTACTCCTCCCACTGTCCTAATTAACTGTTCGACCTTCACAGAACCCTACATCCACAGTGAGACCTTCCCAGCTTCTCCTCCCGAAAGCACTGACAAGGAGTCAGCGCTTTCTAATTCCGAAATCCTTAATGATCTTCCCAAATGCTTTCAGGATAATAATCGTGCTCCTTTGCCCTATTCTAATTCCACTCTCACCTCGTCAGATAAGCCCTTCATCCTCCATGTCGACGCCAGTGGCACCGACATTGGTGGTGTCGCGATGCAGCAACGAGGCGAGGAGAATACACCTGTCAGCGACTACTGCTACAAGGAACTACGGAACAATTGGCAAGGAGCTACTCTTCATCATCCTGAAGCTACAGCACTTCACTCCACACCTGAAAAGTGCTCGGTCCACCATCAACACGGACCACACCACCCTACACCTCCTGCCGCACGCCCACTTCTCATCTCAACGTCTTTTACTATGGGCTTGCTAACTGCAGAAAATCCACCTGGAGACACGCTATACCAAGATTCCGACAACATCTTAGCCCATGATCTCTCCAGAGTTTATGAAGTAGAAGCGACTCCATCTATTACTCCACCACATAACGACGTACTTCTTCCAGAACCGCAGGCTTCGGGGGAGAGTTGTGACGATAATCTCCTTCAAGAGATTGAGCCTGCTCTTCCCTCCACAAATACGTCGCAACAAATATATAAAACTACTATGGAAGAAATGTCCAACAACGACAACAACACCAGAAAGGTTTGCCAGAGCGCAAAACGTATGCAGCCAGGGACACCTGCTCAGACTCAAACCGCCAAACTACCTGTCTTACTGCCGGCTCCTCGCCTGATTGGTCGCCGGTCTGGCTGCAACTGCACTCACCCCCCCATACTACTTGATGTCTGGGGCCGTCACGACCTCAGTCCTCAGAATATTCCGTGCTTTCCCACAGTTAACACTTCTCCCTGCTAGACGTAAGCTTTGGCGTACGTGTACTGAGAGAGGTGATAGCTTAAAGCCAATATTCCAGCACCTCTCATTTTTTGTATATTGCACTTCTTGTTATTTTGCTCACTTGTCTTAACGTAACTTTTCATTGTGTCATTTAATTATTCTTATTATTTTGATTGATTGATTTTATTATACGAATTTGTTTGTCCATTTTATTCATGTTTTGTTTATTTAACATAATTAAAATTTCATTGTTAAAGTTTACTTGTGTTTTGTGTGTCTTCTCCTTACCTTACCACAGACGAAGTTCCAGATTTTCTATTTTTATTAATACTATGTGACGAGGCCATACCCCTAGCTTTGAACAGCCGAACACCAACGCGTTACCGTCACAATGTATATATATATATATATATATATATATATATATATATATATATATATATATATATATATATTAGTATATTTTGGTAGCAGTCTTTCCTGTAGACATATATTATTAAATATGACCGAAAAAGTAAGATTAATAATTCTAACACGAATTTTCTCAATCTTTCGTACATTACGCTTCACTGTTGGAGGTAAATCAAAAATCACTTCTCCAAAATTCATTTTTATTTCTAGTCTGACGCGACACGGGCGCGTTTCGTAAAACTTATTACATTTTCAAAGACTTCACAAAAACACAACTGATTAGAACTAACGTATCTCTGCTATTATATCTACATTTGAGTGAGGTGGGAGGGATGATGTGGCATATAGTGATGTGGCATTAACACAAGACAGAACATTAGGGGATATTAATAGGGTATTAAAAGTATCAACACAAGACAGAACAGAAACAATGGGTATTGAATAGAAGTGTTTGTAGAAAGCCTATTGGTCCATATTTCTTGATGCTTCTATATTGGAGCGGAGTCTTGAGGTGGGTAGAATATAGTTGTGCAATAATTGGCTGTTGATTGCTGGTGTTGACTTCTTGATGTGTAGTGCCTCGCAAACGTCAAGCCGCCTGCTATCGCTGTATCTATCGATGATTTCTGTGTTGTTTACTAGGATTTCTCTGGTGATGGTTTGGTTATGGGAAGAGATTATATGTTCCTTAATGGAGCCCTGTTGCTTATGCATCGTTAAACGCCTAGAAAGAGATGTTGTTGTCTTGCCTATATACTGGGTTTTTTGGAGCTTACAGTCCCCAAGTGGGCATTTGAAGGCATAGACGACGTTAGTCTCTTTTAAAGCGTTCTGTTTTGTGTCTGGAGAGTTTCTCATGAGTAGGCTGGCCGTTTTTCTGGTTTTATAGTAAATCGTCAGTTGTATCCTCTGATTTTTGTCTGTAGGGATAACGTTTCTATTAACAATATCTTTCAGGACCCTTTCCTCCGTTTTATGAGCTGTGGAAAAGAAGTTCCTGTAAAATAGTCTAATAGGGGGTATAGGTGTTGTGTTAGTTGTCTCTTCAGAGGTTGCATGGCTTTTCACTTTCCTTCTTATGATGTCTTCGATGAAACCATTGGAGAAGCCGTTATTGACTAGGGTAAGGCAGGTTCTAGTCAATAACGGCTTCTCCAATGGTTTCATCGAAGACATCATAAGAAGGAAAGTGAAAAGCCATGCAACCTCTGAAGAGACAACTAACACAACACCTATACCCCCTATTAGACTATTTTACAGGAACTTCTTTTCCACAGCTCATAAAACGGAGGAAAGGGTCCTGAAAGATATTGTTAATAGAAACGTTATCCCTACAGACAAAAATCAGAGGATACAACTGACGATTTACTATAAAACCAGAAAAACGGCCAGCCTACTCATGAGAAACTCTCCAGACACAAAACAGAACGCTTTAAAAGAGACTAACGTCGTCTATGCCTTCAAATGCCCACTTGGGGAATGTAAGCTCCAAAAAACCCAGTATATAGGCAAGACAACAACATCTCTTTCTAGGCGTTTAACGATGCATAAGCAACAGGGCTCCATTAAGGAACATATAATCTCTTCCCATAACCAAACCATCGCCAGAGAAATCCTAGTAAACAACACAGAAATCATCGATAGATACAGCGATAGCAGGCGGCTTGACGTTTGCGAGGCACTACACATCAAGAAGTCAACACCAGCAATCAACAGCCAATTATTGCAAAACTATATTCTACCCACCTCAAGACTCCGCTCCAATATAGAAGCATCAAGAAATATGAACCAATAGGCTTTCTACAAACACTTCTATTCAATACCCATTGTTTCTGTTCTGTCTTGTGTTGATACTTTTAATACCCTATTAATATCCCCTAATGTTCTGTCTTGTGTTAATGCCACATCACTATATGCCACATCATCCCTCCCACCTCACTCAAATGTAGATATAATAGCAGAGATACGTTAGTTCTAATCAGTTGTGTATTTGTGAAGTCTTTGAAAATGTAATAAGTTTTACGAAACGCGCCCGTGTCGCGTCAGACTAGAAATAAAAATGAATTTTGGAGAAGTGATTTTTTATTTACCTCCAACAGTGAAGCGTAATGTACGAAAGATTGAGAAAATTCGTGTTAGAATTATTAATCTTACTTTTTCGGTCATATTTAATAATATATATATATATATATATATATATATATATATATATATATATACATATATATATATATATATATATATATATATATATATATATATATATATATATATATATATATATATATATATATATATATATATATATATATACATATATATATATATATATATATATATATATATATATATATATATATATACATATATATATATATATATATATATATATATATACATATATATATATATATATATATATATATATATATATATATATATATATATAAATATATACATATATATATATATATATATATATATATATATATATATATAAATATATATACATATATATACATATATATATATATATATATATATATATATATATATATATATATATATATATATATATATATATATATATATATATATATATATATATATATATATATATATGCGAACAAGCCTGAATGGTCCCCAGGACAATATGCAACTGAAAACTCACACCCGAGAAGTGACTCGAACCCATACTCCCAGAAGCAATGCAACTGGTATGTACAAGACGCCTTAATCCACTTGACCATCACGACCGGACAAAATGAGGTGATAGCCGAGGCTATTTGAACCACCCCACCGCCGGCACTCGGATAGTTATCTTGGGCATAGCATTTTACCAAATCACCTCATTCTTTGGGGCACACGTGAGGAACACAAATGCGAACAAGCCTGAATGGTCCCCAGGACAATATGCAACTGAAAACTCACACCCCAGAAGTGACTCGAACCCATACTCCCAGAAGCAACGCAACTGGTATGTACAAGACGCCTTAATCCACTTGACCATCACGACCGGACAAAATGAGGTGATAGCCGAGGCTATTTGAACCACCCCACCGCCGGCACTCGGATAGTTATCTTGGGCATAGCATTTTACCAAATCACCTCATTCTTTGGGGCACACGTGAGGAACACAAATGCGAACAAGCCTGAATGGTCCCCAGGACAATATGCAACTGAAAACTCACACCCCAGAAGTGACTCGAACCCATACTCCCAGAAGCAACACAACTGGTATGTACAAGACGCCTTAATCCACTTGACCATCACGACCGGACAAAATGAGGTGATAGCCGAGGCTATTTGAACCACCCCACCGCCGGCACTCGGATAGTTATCTTGGGCATAGCATTTTACCAAATCACCTCATTCTTTGGGGCACACGTGAGGAACACAAATGCGAACAAGCCTGAATGGTCCCCAGGACAATATGCAACTGAAAACTCACACCCCAGAAGTGACTCGAACCCATACTCCCAGAAGCAACGCAACTGGTATGTACAAGACGCCTTAATCCACTTGACCATCACGACCGGACAAAATGAGGTGATAGCCGAGGCTATTTGAACCACCCCACCGCCGGCACTTGTGTTCCTCACGTGTGCCCCAAAGAATGAGGTGATTTGGTAAAATGCTATGCCCAAGATAACTATCCGAGTGCCGGCGGTGGGGTGGTTCAAATAGCCTCGGCTATCACCTCATTTTGTCCGGTCGTGATGGTCAAGTGGATTAAGGCGTCTTGTACATACCAGTTGCGTTGCTTCAGGGAGTATGGGTTCGAGTCACTTCTGGGGTGTGAGTTTTCAGTTGCATATTGTCCTGGGGACCATTCAGGCTTGTTCGCATTTGTGTTCCTCACGTGTGCCCCAAAGAATGAGGTGATTTGGTAAAATGCTATGCCCAAGATAATTATCCGAGTGCCGGCGGTGGGGTGGTTCAAATAGCCTCGGCTATCACCTCATTTTGTCCGGTCGTGATGGTCAAGTGGATTAAGGCGTCTTGTACATACCAGTTGCGTTGCTTCTGGGAGTATGGGTTCGAGTCACTTCTGGGGTGTGAGTTTTCAGTTGCATATTGTCCTGGGGACCATTCAGGCTTGTTCGCATTTGTGTTCCTCACGTGTGCCCCAAAGAATGAGGTGATTTGGTAAAATGCTATGCCCAAGATAACTATCCGAGTGCCGGCGGTGGGGTGGTTCAAATAGCCTCGGCTATCACCTCATTTTGTCCGGTCGTGATGGTCAAGTGGATTAAGGCGTCTTGTACATACCAGTTGCGTTGCTTCTGGGAGTATGGGCTCGAGTCACTTCTGGGGTGTGAGTTTTCAGTTGCATATTGTCCTGGGGACCATTCAGGCTTGTTCGCATTTGTGTTCCTCACGTGTGCCCCAAAGAATGAGGTGATTTGGTAAAATGCTATGCCCAAGATAACTATCCGAGTGCCGGCGGTGGGGTGGTTCAAATAGCCTCGGCTATCACCTCATTTTGTCCGGTCGTGATGGTCAAGTGGATTAAGGCGTCTTGTACATACCAGTTGCGTTGCTTCTGGGAGTATGGGTTCGAGTCACTTCTGGGGTGTGAGTTTTCAGTTGCATATTGTCCTGGGGACCATTCAGGCTTGTTCGCATTTGTGTTCCTCACGTGTGCCCCAAAGAATGAGGTGATTTGGTAAAATGCTATGCCCAAGATAACTATCCGAGTGCCGGCGGTGGGGTGGTTCAAATAGCCTCGGCTATCACCTCATTTTGTCCGGTCGTGATGGTCAAGTGGATTAAGGCGTCTTGTACATACCAGTTGCGTTGCTTCTGGGAATATGGGTTCGAGTCACTTCTGGGGTGTGAGTTTTCAGTTATATATATATATATATATATATATATATATATATATATATATATATATATATATATATATATATATATATGTCGTACCTAGTAGCCAGAACGCACTTCTCAGCCTACTATGCAAGGCCCGATTTGCCTAATAAGCCAAGTTTTCCTGAATTAATATATTTTCTCTAATTTTTTCTTATGAAATGTTAAAGCTACCCATTTCATTATGTATGAGGTCAATTTTTGTTTATTGGAGTTAAAATTAACGTAGATATACGACCGAACCTAACCAACCCTACCTAACCTAACCTAACCTATCTTTATAGGTTAGGTTAGGTTAGGTAGCCGAAAAAGTTAGGTTAGGTTAGGTTAGGTAGGTTAGGTAGTCGAAAAACAATTAATTCCTGAAAACTTGGCTTATTAGGCAAATTGGGCCTTGCATAGTAGGCTGAGAAGTGCGTTCTGGCTACTAGGTACGACATATATATATATATATATATATATATATATATATATATATATATATATATATATATATATATATATGAAAATATATATACATATATATATATATATATATATATATATATATATATATATATATATATATATATATATATATATATATATATATATATATGTCGTACCTAGTAGCCAGAACGCACTTTTCAGCCTACTATGCAAGGCCTGATTTGCCTAATAAGCCAGGTTTTCATGAATTAATATATTTTCTCTAATTTTTTTCTTATGAAATGATAAAGCTACCCATTTCATTATGTATGAGGTCAATTTTTTTTTATTGGAGTTAAAAATAACGTAGATATATGACCGAACCTATCCAACCCTACCTAACCTAACCTAACCTATCTTTATAGGTTAGGTTAGGTTAGGTAGCCGAAAAAGTTAGGTTAGGTTAGGTTAGGTAGGTTAGGTAGTCGAAAAACAATTAATTCATGAAAACTTGGCTTATTAGGCAAATCGGGCCTTGAATAGTAGGCATAGAAGTGCGTTCTGGCTATTAGGTACGACATATATATATATATATATATATATATATATATATATATATATATAGTACCTAATAGCCAGAACGCACTTCTCAGCCTACTATTCAAGGCCCGATTTGCCTAATAAGCCAAGTTTTCATGAATTAATGTTTTTTCGTCTACCTAACCTACCTAACCTAACCTAACCTAGCTTTTTTTGGCTACCTAACCTAACCTTACCTATAAATATAGGTTAGGTTAGGTTAGGTAGGGTTGGTTAGGTTCGGTCATATATCTACGTTAATTTTAACTCCAATAAAAAAAAATTGACCTCATACATAGAGAAAAGGGTTGCTTTATCATTTCATAAGAAAAAAAATATAGTAAATATATTATTTCAGGAAAACTTGGCTTATTAGGCAAATCGGGCCTTGAATAGTAGGCTGAGAAGTGCGTTCTGGCTACTAGGTACGACATATATATATATATATGTCGTACCTAGTAGCCAGAACGCACTTCTCAGCCTACGATGCAAGGCCCGATTTGCCTAATAAGCCAAGTTTTCCTGAATTAATATATTTTCTCTAATTTTTTTCTTATGAAATGATAAAGCTACCCATTTCATTATGTATGAGGTCAATTTTTTTTAATTGGAGTTAAAATTAACGTAGATATATGACCGAACCTAACCAACCCTACCTAACCTAACCTAATCTAACTTTATAGGTTAGGTTAGGGTAGGTAGCCGAAAAAGTTAGGTTAGGTTAGGTTAGGTAGGTTAGGTAGTCGAAAAGCAATTATTTCATGAAAACTTGGCTTATTAGGCAAATCGGGCCTTGCATAGTAGGCTCAGAAGTGCGTTCTGGCTACTAGGTACGACATATATATATATATATATATATATATATATATATATATATATATATATGTCGTACCTAGTAGCCAGAATGATGCACTTCTCGGCCCACTATGCAAGGCCCGATTTGCCTAATAAGCCAAGTTTTACTGAAAAAATATATTTTCTCTAAGTTTTTTCTAATGAAATGATAAAGCTACACATTTCATTATGTATGAGGTAATTTTTTTTTATTGGAGTTAAAAGTAACGTAGATATATGACCGAACCTAACCAACCCTACCTAACCTAACCTAACCTATCTTTATAGGTTAGGTTAGGTTAGGTGGCCGAAAAAGTTAGGTTAGATTTGGTTACGTAGTCGAAAAACCATTAATTCATGAAAACTAGGCTTATTAGGGAAATTGGGCCTTGCATATTAGGCTGAGAAGTGCGTTCTGGCTATTAGGTACGACATATATATATATATATATATATATATATATATATATATATATATATATATATATATATATATGTCGTACCTAGTAGCCAGAACGCACTTCTCAGCGTACTATGCAAGGCCCAATTTGCCTAATAAGCCAAGTTTTCATGAATTAATTGTTTTTCGACTACCTAACCTAACCTACCCTAACTTTTTCGGCTACCTAACCTAACCTAACCTAACCTATAAAGATAGGTTAGGTTAGGTTAGGTAAGGTTGGTTAGGTTCGGTCATATATCTACGTTAATTTTAACTCCAATAAAAAAAAATTTACCTCATACATAATGAAATGGGTAGCTTTATCATTTCATAAGAAAAAAATTAGAGAAAATATAATAATTCAGTAAAACTTGGCTTATTAGGCAAATCGGACCTTGCATAGTAGGCCGAGAAGTGCGTTCTGGCTATTAGGTACGACATATATATATATATATATATATATATATATATATATATATATATATATATATATATATATATATATATATATATATATGCAACAATGATCACAAAAACACTGATCCAAGTATGCAGAATAACCACATGTGAAAAAAAGAAAATGCTTAACGCGTTTTCGGCTAATTCGCCTTCATCAGAGCAAAGTAGAATAATTTCTACTTTTCATTCTACTTTGCTCTGATGAAGGCGAATTAGCCGAAAACGCGTTAAGCATTTTCTATTTTTCACATGTGGCTATTCTGCATATATATATATATATATATATATATATATATATATATATATATATATATATATATATATATATATATATATATATATATATATATATATATATATATATATATATATGTATATATATGTCGTACCTAGTAGCCAGAACGCACATCTGAGCCTACTATGCAAGGCCCGATTTGCCTAATAAGCCAAGTTTTCATGAATTAATTGTTTATCGACTACCTAACCTAACTGAACCTAACTTTTTCGGCTACCTAACCTAACCTAACCTATAAAGATAGGTTAGGTTAGGTTAGGTAGGGTTGGTTAGGTTCGGTCATATATCTACGTTAATTTCAACTCCAATAAAAAAAATTGACCTCATACATAATGAAATGGGTAGCTTTATCATTTCATAAGAAAAAAAATTAGAGAAAATATATTAATTCAGGAAAACTTGGCTTATTAGGCAAATCGGGCCTTGCATAGTAGGCTGAGAAGTGCGTTCTGGTTACTAGGTACGACATATATATATATGTATATATATGTATATATATGTCGTACCTAGTAGCCAGAACGCACTTCTCAGCCTACTATGCAAGGCCCAATTTGCCTAATAAGCCAAGTTTTCATGAAATAATTGTTTTTCGACTACCTAACCTAACCTAACCTAACTTTTTCGGCTACCTAACCTAACCTAACCTATAAAGATAGGTTAGGTTAGGTTAGGTAGGGTTGGTTAGGTTTGGTCATATATCTACGTTAATTTTAACTCCAATAACAAAAAATTGACCTCATACATAATGAAATGAGTAGCTTTATCATTTCATAAGAAAAAAAATTAGAAAACCTATATTAATTCAGGAAAACTTGGCTTACTAGGCAAATCGGGCCTTGCATGGTAGGCAGAGAAGTGCGTTCTGGCTACTAGGTACGGCATATATATATATATATATATATATATATATATATATATATATATATATATATATATATATATATATATATATATATATATATATATATATATATATATATATAAATATATATATATATATATATATATATATATATATATATATATATATATATATATATATATATATATATATATATATATATATATATGTCGTACCTAGTAGCCAGAACTCACTTCTCAGCCTACTATTCAAGGCCCGATTTGCCTAATAAGCCAAGTTTTCCTGAATTAATATATTTACTATATTTTTTTTCTTATGAAATGATAAAGCAACCCTTTTCTCTATGTATGAGGTCAATTTTATGTTATTGGAGTTAAAATTAACGTAGATATATGACCGAACCTAACCAACCCTACCTAACCTAACCTAACCTATATTTATAGGTAAGGTTAGGTTAGGTAGCCAAAAAAAGCTAGGTTAGGTTAGGTTAGGTAGGTTAGGTAGACGAAAAAACATTAATTCATGAAAACTTGGCTTATTAGGCAAATCGGGCCTTGAATAGTAGGCTGAGAAGTGCGTTCTGGCTATTAGGTACGACATATATATATTTATATATGTTGTATCTAATAGCCAGAACGCACTTCTCGGCTTACTATGCAGGGCCCGATTTGCCTAATAAGCCAAGTTTTCATGAATTAATGTTTTTTCGACTACCTAACCTAACCTAACTTTTTCGGTTACCTAACCTAACCTAACCTATGAAGATAGGTTAGGTTAGGTTAGGTAGGGTTGGTTAGGTTCGGTCATATATCTATGTTAATTTTTACTCCAATAAAAAAAATTGACCTCATACATAATGAAATGGGTAGCTTTATCATTTCATAAGAAAAAAATTAGAGAAAATATATTAATTCAGGAAAACTTGGCTTATTAGGCAAATTGGGCCAGCATAGTAGGCCGAGAAGTGCGTTCTGGCTACTAGGTACGACATATATATATATATATATATGTATATATTTATATATATATATATATATATATATATATATATATATATATATATATATATATATATAAATATATAAATATATATATATATATATATATATATATATATATATATATATATATATATATATATAAATATATATATATATATATATATATATATATATATATATATATATATATATATATATATATATATATATATATATATATATATATGTCGTACCTAGTAGCCAGAACGCACTTCTCAGCCTACTATGCAAGGCCCGATTTGCCTAATAAGCCAAGTTTTCATGAATTAATTGTATTTCGACTACCTAACCTACCTAACCTAACCTAACCTAACATTTTCAGCTACCTAACTTAACCTAACCTATAAAGATAGGTTAGGTTAGGTTAGGTAGGGTTGGTTAGGTTCGGTCATATATCTACGTTAATTTTAACTCCAATAGAAAAAAATTGACCTCATACATTATGAAATGGGTAGCTTTATCATTTCATAAGAAAAAAATTTGAGAAAATATATTAATTTCAGAAAACTTGGCTTATTAGGCAAATCGGGCCTTGCATAATAGGCTGAGAAGGGCGTTCTGGCTACTAGGTACGACATATATATATATATATGCAACAATGATCACAAAAACACTGATCCAAGTATGCAGAATAACCACATATGAAAAATAGAAAATGCTTAACGCGTTTTCGGCTAATTCGCCTTCATCAGAGCAAAGTAGAATCAAAGTAGAATTGATTCTACTTTGCTCTGATGAAGGCGAATTAGCCGAAAACGCGTTAAGCATTTTCTATTTTTCATATGTGGTTATTCTGCATATATATATATATATATATATATATGTCGTACCTAGTAGCCAGAACTCACTTCTCAGCCTACTATTCAAGGCCCGATTTGCCTAATAAGCCAAGTTTTCCTGAAATAATATATTTACTATAATTTTTTTCTTATGAAATGATAAAGCAACCCTTTTCTCTATGTATGAGGTCAATTTTTTTTTATTGGAGTTAAAATTAACGTAGATATATGACCGAACCTAACCAACCCTACCTAACCTAACCTAACCTATATTTATAGGTAAGGTTAGGTTAGGTAGCCAAAAAAAGCTAGGTTAGGTTAGGTTAGGTAGGTTAGGTAGACGAAAAAACATTAATTCATGAAAACTTGGCTTATTAGGCAAATCGGGCCTTGAATAGTAGGCTGAGAATTGCGTTCTGGCTATTAGGTACGACATATATATATATATATATATATATATATATATATATATATATATGCGAACAAGCCTGAATGGTCTCCAGGACAATATGCAACTGAAAACTCACACCCCAGAAGTGACTCGAACCCATACTCCCAGAAGCAACGCAACTGGTATGTACAAGACGCCTTAATCCACTTGACCATCACGACCGGACAAAATGAGGTGATAGCCGAGGCTATTTGAACCACCCCACCGCCGGCACTCGGATAGTAATCTTGGGCATAGCATTTTACCAAATCACCTCATTCTTTGGGGCACACGTGAGGAACACAAATGCGAACAAGCCTGAATGGTCTCCAGGACAATATGCAACTGAAAACTCACACCCCAGAAGTGACTCGAACCCATACTCCCAGAAGCAACGCAACTGGTATGTACAAGACGCCTTAATCCACTTGACTTTGGTAAAATGCTATGCCCAAGATTACTATCCGAGTGCCGGCGGTGGGGTGGTTCAAATAGCCTCGGCTATCACCTCATTTTGTCCGGTCGTGATGGTCAAGTGGATTAAGGCGTCTTGTACATACATTTCTTGGCGTTCACAAACTGTGAACGCCAAGAAATCCGGACTCCACCTGCCAAAGATCATTGGGGAATATAAACCTGGATATGCGTATGGAAACGTCAAGACACACAAGCCTGGAAACCCACTTCGTCCAATCATTAGCCAGATACCCACACCCACGTACAGACTGGCGAAGCGACTCAACGGCCTGCTGAATCCTTATGTTCCTTGCGCCTTCAGCCTGAAGTCTCCAAAGGAATTTGTTGACTTACTGCGGGGCACACGGGCCACAGGGATAAGAGCCTCGTTGGACGTAGAATCGCTGTTTACCAACGTACCTGTGGACGAGACAATCGGGATGATAGCCGACAGAGTGTATCGTGATCCAGCCTGTACTCCTCTTGACATACCAGAAAATATTCTGAGGAAACTACTCCAAGCTTGTACTAAAGAGGCACCCTTCTTGAGCCCGGATGGGCACATGTATAAGCAAGTAGATGGGGTCGCCATGGGTTCTCCCCTAGGTGTCCTGTTTGCAAACTTCTACATGGGTACCATCGAGCAAAAAGTCTTAGTCGACATGAACTTGAAACCGGCCATATACTGCAGGTATGTTGACGACATTTTTACACAGGTATCTGATGTCAGACATCTGCAGGAGATGAAGGAGGCATTTTAGCAGAGTTCCGTGCTGCGTTTCACTTACGAGATGGAAAAGGATGAGAAGCTGCCCTTTCTAGATGTAACAGTCATGGAAAAGAGCGGAGGTTTCGACACTGCAGTCTACACTAAGGAAACGAACATAGGAATGTGCCTAACTGCCAACAGCGAGTGCCCAGACAGGTACAAGAGGAGTGTTGTTAACGCATATGTCGACCGTGCTCTCAGCCACAGCTCAGAATGGAAGCAAGTCGACGAAGAACTCTGTAGGGTAAGGCAGGTCCTAGTCAACAACGCCTTCTCCAATGGTTTCGTCGAAGACATCATAAGAAGGAAAGTGAAACGCCATGCAACCTCTGAAGAGACAACTAACACAACACCTATACCCCCTATTAGACTATTTTACAGGAACTTCTTTTCCACAGCTCAAAAAACGGAGGAAAGGGTCCTGAAAGATATTGTTAATAGAAACGTTATCCCTACAGACAAAAATCAGAGGATACAACTGACGATTTACTATAAAACCAGAAAAACGGCAAGCCTACTCATGAGAAACTCTCCAGACACAAAGCAGAACTGCTTTAAAAGAGACCAACGTCGTCTATGCCTTCAAATGCCCACTTGGGGACAGTAAGCTCCAAAAA
Source organism: Procambarus clarkii (assembly GCF_040958095.1). NCBI lineage: Eukaryota > Metazoa > Arthropoda > Malacostraca > Decapoda > Cambaridae > Procambarus > Procambarus clarkii. The sequence goes on along the minus strand of NC_091165.1, from coordinate 48,907,824 downwards.
ATCCAGTATATAGGCACGACAACAACATCTCTTTCTAGGCGTTTAACGATGCATAAGCAGCAGGGCTCCATTAAGGAACATATAATCTCTTCCCACAACCAAACCATCGCCAGAGAAATCCTAGTAAGCAACACAGAAATCATCGATAGATACAGCGATAGCAGACGGCTTGATGTTTGCGAGGCACTGCACATTAAGAAGTCAACACCAGCAATCAACAGCCAATTAATGCACAACTATATTCTACCCACCACAAGACTCCGCTCCAATATAGAAGCATCAAGAAATATGGACCAATAGGCTTTCTACAATCACTTCCATTTCAATACCCATTGTTTCGTGTTCTGTCTTGTGTTGATGAAATTAATACCCTATTAAATACCACCTCACCCCATCCACCTCACTCAAATGTAGATATAAACAAATTGGAGATATGTAAGTTCTATTCAGTTGTGTATGTTTAAAGTCTTTGTAAATGTAATAAGTTTTACGAAACGCGCTCAAGTGTCGCGTCAGACTAGAAATAAAAATGAATTTTGGAGAATTGATTTTTGAATTACCTCCAACAGTGAAAAGAAATGTACGAAAGATTGAGAAAATTCGTGTTAGAATTATTAATCTTACTTTTTCGGTCATATTTAATAATATATGTCTATATATATATATATATATATATATATATATATATATATATATATATATATATATATATATATATATATATATATATATATATATATATATATATTTAAAAGTTTGTGAGGGTACCACCTCTGGTGCCACTGTGGGGACCCATAGCCTCGGAGAAGAAAGTAAAAAGTATTCAGAGGAGACCTTGTGGTTTCTCACTGAACACTAATATTATCTTCTCCTACCACCCCCATTGTTTTGTATGTACACATATATATTTACTTTATTTGAACTTTGTTACAAAAAAGGAGTTACATATGGGTTACAAAGATGGTTATCATAGGTTGTCGAGTTCCTCCAGCTCCTCAGATGGCGGGCAGGAACCCTGGATGCAGTGCGCTTTACCCCTCTGTATCGCCACACTGAGGCACTGGAAAAGAAAGCTTGCAGCTCTTGGGTCCCTTGTTGTTTCAATGAGCCTAGAACCCAGTTCCTTCAAAAAACTGGTAGCACTTTTACCCCAGGCGCCGAGTGTCTCAGAAGCAATGGGGACAAAATATTAGTGGTGATCCAGTTCTCTATACTTACGGGATTTGGCTACTTCCCTGTGGGTGGCAGCGCCACCTGGTTGTGCAACACTGAGGTTAATGTAGGTGTTAGCCAGGGTTGATACGCACGTGTAGTCCCATACCAACTGCTTGCCATTCTTCCAGGGGTTCACTGTGATACCATCCGGGCGACCAATAAGAGCATCAGAGTTACAGGGGCGTTAGGTAACGGGGCTCTCTTTCAGCTGGGAATCCAGCTGTGGTGAGGCTCCTCTTGATGATGTCGTTAACTTCACTGTGCCTCGAGTGCCATCCCCCTGTGCTTTGGCAGAGTAGGCCATGGTAGCCTGTACCTGTCAACCACCACCTCGCCGCAAATACAATCTACGGTCCATATCTACGGTGTGGATTGGGGCAGCAAGGCGGAGGGCCACAGCAATTCGGGGGGCGTGTGGTGTGAGACACGTGCCAGTTGCCGACATTGGGGTTGCTAACAGGAAATCCCCTGCATGTGTTGCTGCTACTGCTGTGAGGCGAGCAATGGCGTGTTGTGTTGTTGCAGCACCCAGGCACTCTGCAGCAACTTGGTCTACAATGGGGCCATCCCAGCTGGATTGTTTGTGGGCTTTTGGGGATGGTGGTTGAGGTGATGGGCCTGCACGAGAGGCCCATTCTGTGGCACAGCGTGTAAAATTGGGATCATGTACACCTGCCAGCTGATGTAAGTGGGCAGGTAGAATTTCCTTCACAAGGTCGTCGGATGCTGATAAGGACAGGAAGGCTGGAACAGCGATTTGCGTTGCTGTTCGAACTCCGAGGCCCCCAAGTCTTACGGGAAGAGAGGCTTGTTTCCACTGTAGGTCATCGAGAGAGAGGTTAAGGGCTTTTTCTAGCATTGATTTCAGTAACCGGTCATACTCACTTAGTTTTTGGCTACTGTAAGATGGTGAACACCTCAGAAAGTAGGTTAACCTGGGGAGGGACAGACATCTGGTGATGAGGTAGAGTGCATCATGAGCATCAATATCCTCAATCCTCCCATCCATCCTCTTAAGGTCGGCGATTTTCTTATCAAGGACCTCATCGATGGCTTTCAACCCCAGGGGAGCTCCTAGGAGTGTGCTGTCTTCAGGTTTAGTTTTATGGATATTTGGCAGAAGACCCTCTATTCTCTCTACGATGCCCTGGTTGGAACATATTATTTCAAATTTAGAAGGGTTCAGGGTGAGGCCTAAAACTGCACCTTGCTCCTGGATTTTTCTGATGTCCTCCTGGATTGAGTCTTGGGAACCAGCTAGGGTACCATCATCCAAGAACCAGATGTTGAGCTCGCTGGACAGGACCTCTGTGACTTGTTTGATGACTAAGCAGAAAAGGAGAGGAGCAAGGGGGTCACCCTGTTGGACGCCTTCTCGCGAGTCAATTTCATGTTCGCCAAAAAGTAGCTTAAGATCCATACTGTAGCATGAATGTACAAAAGGGTAGAGGGAAGGGAAATGACTATGAACCGCACGGAGTACAGCATCCCTCCGCACCAAATTGAAGGCATTTTTGAAATCTAGCTTGATAAGGGCCTTTTCGTCTGTGATGTTGGCGATGAAGGCTCGAGCTGCATGGGCTGCCGCCTCACACCCTTGTGGAATGCCAAACCCGAGCTGTTTTGGCTTCAGCATGTTGGCCGCTGCATCACTAACTGTTCTTGCAGTTGCCTTTGCGATGAGACGCCGGAGAGAATTGCCCACAGCTATTGGCCTGATCCCTCCATCCTTTTTCTTTAGAGCACAGAGAGATGCTCCAAAAAAGATAGGTCTTATGGACGCTGGTATGTTGCCAGCTAGACATGTGTTGGTGAATCTGGTTAGTTCCACCAAGAGGTTCTTTGCAATGTCACCCAGTGCAGGGTTGAGCATTTGCTTGAGGTGGTTGGGTTTTAGTCCTGTGAACCCACCTGCTGATCCTGTAGGGAAGGACATGGCTGCTTTATGGACCACAGATTCAGCCACCCAGAGAGGTTCTGCTTCGGTAGCCCCCACTTGTACAATGTCGTCCTCACGCGGAGCCCTGGGTGGGTGTTTCTCCCTTAGGGCTTGAGCTGTTGCGGCATCTCTGTCGGCAATTGAGTCCTCACTGGTGATGACTCGTATTGCGCCAATAGTGTTTCCTTCTTCTATTTTCTTGGTGACTGATGTTCTGATTTTTGATGTCTCGGATATGCCAGTGTTGCTCTTCCTGCCGTGGGTTTCTCGCGCGAGTGGGAAGGCGCACCTGGTTGTCCTCCCTGGGAAAATCATTTATAGCTTTGATGACTGAGGCAGCTAAGGTTTTGTCTCTCCTTGCAGGGGTGGCTAGACATATGTTGCCAAACATTAGGAGGTTGTGCCATGCTTGGGTCGTTCCAGGAGAGTCGTTGACCTTTCTCAGGAGGGCAGATAATTTGGCTGCTGCATGGGGGCGGGCTGCTTTAGGGATGTGTTGCAAGGTTCTGGCCGGTGTTGCTTTGATAGCTTCTAATAAATTTTCTGTGGGAATGAAGGTCTGGGAGGTGTTTTGCCTTACGGACGGTGTGGGCTGTTGATTGGTGTTCTCCCTGGGAGGGCGCTCAGAACCCAAACACCTGACTCCGTTGTTGGAATGAATGCGCACATTATCGTCCCTCAACCGAATATAGCATACCCTGTCACACGTCTGACATCTACCTTGTCTACCCCTGCTTGATGGCTCATCTTGGCTTGGAGAAGCCTGGCTATCTGTTGAGAGCTGCGACATGGGCGGGCGCTGGGTGGGCGCTGGGCGGGAGGGTGGACGGCGGGTGGAGACTGGAGGGTGGGCGGCGGTTGGAGGCTGGGGGGATGATCAGCTAGCCGTGGCACTTACTACTCAGATGAGTGGTAATACATATACCACCTCTATACAAAGTGTGGGTATACACCCACTACACAATATGTGGGTATACATTGGGTGGGTGGGTGGCGTAGACACATATGGGAGCCTCCCGGCTTCTATGGGCGGGTGGCAAGGTGGCCTCGTGGGTGGGGAGGCGACGTGGTGGGGTGGGTAGGAGGGGGAGAGCAGGTACTTCCCGGCCTGGGCGCTGGGTGGGGGCGGGGGTCAGGGCGACACTAACACTGGTATAATTCCCCCGTATATCACTACACAATAATGAATGAATCACACACTTGTAATCTGACTCACTGCACGTGTGATGTACTCACAATATGATAGATATGTTGCGCCAATTATCGCTGACAACGTAACTTGTTCAACAAAACTTTCAAAAAAGAAAAGCACAAAACACTATTTGGCACACGCGTAACCCCCACCGCTCTCTCCTGACAACACAACACCCCTCACTCACCCCCCACCTCCCCTCACAATGGGAGGCCTGCAGGGTCCATCCTGGCCCCTCACTCCAACCTCCATGACTCCACACTGCAAACCCTCCTGTTTTGATAAGTTTTCACATAGATGGTACACAGTAGGCACTATGCAATATGTATATATATATATATATATATATATATATATATATATATATATATATATATATATATATATATATATATATATATATATATATATGATACTCTGATGCTCTTATTGGTATATATATATATATGTATATATATAGACTCAATCCTGGAGGACATCAGAAAAATCCAGGAGCAAGGTGCAGTTTTAGGCCTCACCCTGAACCCTTCTAAATGTGAAATAATATGTTCCAACCAGGGCATCGTAGAGAAAATAGAGGGTCTTCTGCCAAATATCCATAAAACTAAACCTGAAGACAGCACACTCCTAGGAGCTCCCCTGGGGTTGAAAGCCATCGATGAGGTCCTTGATAAGAAAATCGCCGACCTTAAGAGGATGGATGGGAGGATTGAGGATATTGATGCTCATGATGCACTCTACCTCATCACCAGATGTCTGTCCCTCCCCAGGTTAACCTACTTTCTGAGGTGTTCACCATCTTACAGTAGCCAAAAACTAAGTGAGTATGACCGGTTACTGAAATCAATGCTAGAAAAAGCCCTTAACCTCTCTCTCGATGACCTACAGTGGAAACAAGCCTCTCTTCCCGTAAGACTTGGGGGCCTCGGAGTTCGAACAGCAACGCAAATCGCTGTTCCAGCCTTCCTGTCCTTATCAGCATCCGACGACCTTGTGAAGGAAATTCTACCTGCCCACTTACATCAGCTGGCAGGTGTACATGATCCCAATTTTACACGCTGTGCCACAGAGTGGGCCTCTCGTGCAGGCCAATCACCTCAACCACCATCCCAAAAGCCCACAAGCAATCCAGCTGGGATGGCCCCATTGTAGACCAAGTTGCTGCAGAGTGCCTGGGTGCTGCAACAACACAACACGACATTGCTCGCCTCACAGCAGTAGCAGCACCACATGCAGGGGATTTCCTGTTAGCAACCCCAATGTCGGCAACTGGCACGAGTCTCACACCACACGCCCTCCGAATTGCTGTGGCCCTCCGCCTTGCTGCCCCAATCCACACCAGATATAAGTGTATTTGCGGCGAGGTGGTGGCTGACAGGTACGGCCACCATAGCCTACTCTGCCAAAGCACAGGGGGATGGCACTCGAGGCACAGTGAAGTTAACGACATCATCAAGAGGAGCCTCACCACAGCTGGATGCCCAGCTGAAAGAGAGCCCCGTTACCTAACGCCCCGTAACTCTGATGCTCTTATTGGTCGCCCGGATGGTATCACAGTGAACCCCTTGAAGAATGGCAAGCAGTTGGTATGGGACTACACGTGCGTATCAACCCTGGCTAACACCTACATTAACCTCAGTGTTGCACAACCAGGTGGCGCTGCCACCCACAGGGAAGCAGCCAAATCCCGTAAGTATAGAGAACTGGATCACCACTACAATTTTGTCCCCATTGCTTCAGAGACACTCGGCGCCTGGGGTAAAAGTGCTACCAGTTTTTTGAAGGAACTGGGTTCTAGGCTCATTGAAACAACAAGGGACCCAAGAGCTGCAAGCTTTCTTTTCCAGCGCCTCAGTGTGGCGATACAGAGGGGAAATGCTCACTGCATCCAGGGTTCCTGCCCGCCATCTGAGGAGCTACAGGAACTCGACAACCTATGATAACCATCTTTGTAACCCATATGTAACTCCTTTTTTGTAACAAAGTACAAATAAAGTAAATATATATGTGTACATACAAAAGAATGGGGGTGGTAGGAGAAGATAATATTAGTGTTCAGTGAGAAACCGCAAGGTCTCCTCTGAATAGTTTTTATTTTCTTCTCCGAGGCTATGGGTCCCCACATTGGCACCAGAGGTGGTACCCTCACAAACTTTTATACACACATATATATATATATATGTATATATATATATATATATATATATATATATATATATATATATATATATATATATATATATATATATATATATATATATATATTTTATTAAATATGACCGAAAAAGTAAGATTAATAATTCTAACACGAATTTTCTCAATCTTTCGTACATTATGCTTCACTGTTGGAGGTAAATCAAAAATCACTTCTCCAAAATTCATTTTTATTTCTAGTCTGACGCGACACGGGCGCGTTTCGTAAAACTTATTACATTTTCAAAGACTTCACAAATACACAACTGATTAGAACTTGCATTTCCCTGATTTTATATCTACTTTTGAGTGAGGTGGGAAGGGTGATGTGGCATTACATTTGAGTGAGGTGGGAAGGATGATGTGGCATTAGAGGATATTAATAGGGTATTAAAAGTATCAACACAAGACAGAACACGAAACAATGGATATTGAATAGAAGTGTTTGTAGAAAGCCTATTGGTCCATATTTCTTGATGCTTCTATATTGGAGCGGAGTCTTGAGGTGGGTAGAATATAGTTGTGCAATAATTGGCTGTTGATTGCTGGTGTTGACTTCTTGATGTGTAGTGCCTCGCAAACGTCAAGCCGCCTGCTATCGCTGTATCTATCGATGATTTCTGTGTTGTTTACTAGGATTTCTCTGGCGATGGTTTGGTTATGGGAAGAGATTATATGTTCCTTAATGGAGCCCTGTTGTTTATGCATCGTTAAACGCCTAGAAAGAGATGTTGTTGTCTTGCCTATATACTGGGTTTTTTGGAGCTTACAGTCCCCAAGTGGGCATTTGAAGGCATAGACGACGTTAGTCTCTTTTAAAGCGTTCTGTTTCGTGTCTGGAGAGTTTCTCATGAGTAGGTTGGCCGTTTTTCTGGTTTTATAGTAAATCGTCAGTTGTATCCTCTGATTTTTGTCTGTAGGGATAACGTTTCTATTAACAATATCTTTCAGGACCCTTTCCTCTGTTTTATGAGCTGTGGAAAAGAAGTTCCTGTAAAATAGTCTAATAGGGGGTATAGGTGTTGTGTTAGTTGTCTCTTCAGAGGTTGCATGGCTTTTCACTTTCCTTCTTATGATGTCTTCGATGAAACCATTGGAGAAGCCGTTATTGACTAGAACCTGCCTTACCCTACAGAGTTCTTCGTCGACTTGCTTCCATTCTGAGCTGTGGCTGAGAGCACGGTCGACGTATGCGTTAACAACACTCCTCTTGTACCTGTCAGGGCAGTCGCTGTTGGCATTTAGGCACATTCCTATGTTTGTTTCCTTTGTGTAGACTGCAGTGTGGAAACCTCCGCCCTTTTCCATGACTGTTACATCTAGAAAAGGCAGCTTCCCATCCTTTTCCGTCTCGTAAGTGAAACGCAGCACGGAACTCTGCTCAAATGCCTCCTTCAGCTCCTGCAGATGTCTGACATCAGGTACCTGTGTAAAAATGTCGTCAACATACCTGCAGTATATGGCCGGTTTCAAGTTCATGTCGACTAAGACTTTTTGCTCGATGGTACCCATGTAGAAGTTTGCAAACAGGACACCTAGGGGAGAACCCATAGCGACCCCATCTACTTGCTTATACATATGCCCATCCGGGCTCAAGAAGGGTGCCTCTTTAGTACAAGCTTGGAGTAGTTTCCTCAGAATACTTTCTGGCATGTCAAGAGGAGTACAGGCTGGATCACGATACACTCTGTCGGCTATCATTCCGATTGTCTCGTCCACAGGTACGTTGGTAAACAGCGATTCTACGTCCAACGAGGCTCTTATCCCTGTGGCCCGTGCGCCCCGCAGTAAGTCCACAAATTCCTTTGGAGACTTCAGGCTGAAGGCGCAAGGAACATAAGGAGTCAGCAGGCCGTTGAGTCGCTTTGCCAATCTGTACGTGGGTGTGGGTATCTGGCTAATGATTGGCCGAAGTGGGTTTCCAGGCTTGTGCGTCTTGACATTTCCATACGCATATCCAGGTTTATATTCCCCAATGATCTTTGGCAGGTGGAGTCCGGATTTCTTGGCGTTCACAGTTTCGATCAGTTTGTTGACCTTTGCTTTTAATTCGGCTGTAGTGTCCTTCGTTACCCTTTGGAACTTAGTTTGGTCAGAGAGTATGATGTTCATTTTCGCCAGATATTCGTCTTTTTTAAGAATGACATATATTGGCGACTTGTCACCTCTCCTGACAACTATCTCCTTGTTCTCGCGAAGGCTTTTAGCTGCCGCTCTAAGCTCGGGGGACAGTATGGTGCTTCTGTAGTTGCCTCGATTCTTTCCTCCTTCTACAATAAGTTCTGCTTGTAAGGTATCTTTGGTAGTGACCTTCTTTTGTGTCTCGAGGTCGAATATGTCGTCCAACAGAATTTCCAACTCCACTTTCCGGGCCATTTCACTCGGTCTGGACATAACATGACAGTTTATGCCCAGATTTAGGAGAGTGACTTGGTCCTCAGTGAGGTTAATTCCTGCAAGGTTCAGGAAGCCATCTCTTGGTCGTGGAATTGCCATAGGTCCTCCATATAATGTTGTTAGTTTCTTGATAATCCTTGTTTCAGTGCTGAGGTGATGTTGGTCTGTGAGGATGTCGAGGTGTTGTTCAATGCGGGTACGGATACTATGGTCGATGTTGCTATTTCTCCACTCGTTTGTAGCATGAAGTAGTTGCGTTTTTTTGTCTTTGATTTCATTCTCTGCCTTGTATATCTGATCACGAATCAGATCCTGGCGATATTTTATCGTGAAGGCTTGATTCCTTGCTGCTGGGTCGTGCACTTTAACATTAGGTTATTTTGGTAGCAGTCTTTCCTGTAGACATATTTTATTAAATATGACCGAAAAAGTAAGATTAATAATTCTAACACGAATTTTCTCAATCTTTCGTACATTATGCTTCACTGTTGGAGGTAAATCAAAAATCACTTCTCCAAAATTCATTTTTATTTCTAGTCTGACGCGACACGGGCGCGTTTCGTAAAACTTATTACATTTTCAAAGACTTCACAAATACACAACTGATTAGAACTTGCATTTCCCTGATTTTATATCTACTTTTGAGTGAGGTGGGAAGGGTGATGTGGCATTACATTTGAGTGAGGTGGGAAGGATGATGTGGCATTAGAGGATATTAATAGGGTATTAAAAGTATCAACACAAGACAGAACACGAAACAATGGATATTGAATAGAAGTGTTTGTAGAAAGCCTATTGGTCCATATTTCTTGATGCTTCTATATTGGAGCGGAGTCTTGAGGTGGGTAGAATATAGTTGTGCAATAATTGGCTGTTGATTGCTGGTGTTGACTTCTTGATGTGTAGTGCCTCGCAAACGTCAAGCCGCCTGCTATCGCTGTATCTATCGATGATTTCTGTGTTGTTTACTAGGATTTCTCTGGCGATGGTTTGGTTATGGGAAGAGATTATATATTCCTTAATGGAGCCCTGTTGTTTATGCATCGTTAAACGCCTAGAAAGAGATGTTGTTGTCTTGCCTATATACTGGGTTTTTTGGAGCTTACAGTCCCCAAGTAGGCATTTGAAGGCATAGACGACGTTAGTCTCTTTTAAAGCGTTCTGTTTCGTGTCTGGAGAGTTTCTCATGAGTAGGTTGGCCGTTTTTCTGGTTTTATAGTAAATCGTCAGTTGTATCCTCTGATTTTTGTCTGTAGGGATAACGTTTCTATTAACAATATCTTTCAGGACCCTTTCCTCTGTTTTATGAGCTGTGGAAAAGAAGTTCCTGTAAAATAGTCTAATAGGGGGTATAGGTGTTGTGTTAGTTGTCTCTTCAGAGGTTGCATGGCTTTTCACTTTCCTTCTTATGATGTCTTCGATGAAACCATTGGAGAAGCCGTTATTGACTAGAACCTGCCTTACCCTACAGAGTTCTTCGTCGACTTGCTTCCATTCTGAGCTGTGGCTGAGAGCACGGTCGACGTATGCGTTAACAACACTCCTCTTGTACCTCTCCTAATGTACGAAAGATTGAGAAAATTCGTGTTAGAATTATTAATCTTACTTTTTCGGTCATATTTAATAAAATATGTCTACAGGAAAGACTGCTACCAAAATATACTAATGTTAAAGTGCACGACCCAGCAGCAAGGAATCAAGCCTTCACGATAAAATATCGCCAGGATCTGATTCGTGATCAGATATACAAGGCAGAGAATGAAATCAAAGACAAAAAAACGCAACTACTTCATGCTACAAACGAGTGGAGAAATAGCAACATCGACCATAGTATCCGTACCCGCATTGAACAACACCTCGACATCCTCACAGACCAACATCACCTCAGCACTGAAACAAGGATTATCAAGAAACTAACAACATTATATGGAGGACCTATGGCAATTCCACGACCAAGAGATGGCTTCCTGAACCTTGCAGGAATTAACCTCACTGAGGACCAAGTCACTCTCCTAAATCTGGGCATAAACTGTCATGTTATGTCCAGACCGAGTGAAATGGCCCGGAAAGTGGAGTTGGAAATTCTGTTGGACGACATATTCGACCTCGAGACACAAAAGAAGGTCACTACCAAAGATACCTTACAAGCAGAACTTATTGTAGAAGGAGGAAAGAATCGAGGCAACTACAGAAGCACCATACTGTCCCCCGAGCTTAGAGCGGCAGCTAAAAGCCTTCGCGAGAACAAGGAGATAGTTGTCAGGAGAGGTGACAAGTCGCCAATATATGTCATTCTTAAAAAAGACGAATATCTGGCGAAAATGAACATCATACTCTCTGACCAAACTAAGTTCCAAAGGGTAACGAAGGACACTACAGCCGAATTAAAAGCAAAGGTCAACAAACTGATCGAAACTGTGAACGCCAAGAAATCCGGACTCCACCTGCCAAAGATCATTGGGGAATATAAACCTGGATATGCGTATGGAAATGTCAAGACGCACAAGCCTGGAAACCCACTTCGGCCAATCATTAGCCAGATACCCACACCCACGTACAGATTGGCAAAGCGACTCAACGGCCTGCTGACTCCTTATGTTCCTTGCGCCTTCAGCCTGAAGTCTCCAAAGGAATTTGTGGACTTACTGCGGGGCGCACGGGCCACAGGGATAAGAGCCTCGTTGGACGTAGAATCGCTGTTTACCAACGTACCTGTGGACGAGACAATCGGAATGATAGCCGACAGAGTGTATCGTGATCCAGCCTGTACTCCTCTTGACATGCCAGAAAGTATTCTGAGGAAACTACTCCAAGCTTGTACTAAAGAGGCACCCTTCTTGAGCCCGGATGGGCATATGTATAAGCAAGTAGATGGGGTCGCTATGGGTTCTCCCCTAGGTGTCCTGTTTGCAAACTTCTACATGGGTACCATCGAGCAAAAAGTCTTAGTCGACATGAACTTGAAACCGGCCATATACTGCAGGTATGTTGACGACATTTTTACACAGGTACCTGATGTCAGACATCTGCAGGAGCTGAAGGAGGCATTTGAGCAGAGTTCCGTGCTGCGTTTCACTTACGAGACGGAAAAGGATGGGAAGCTGCCTTTTCTAGATGTAACAGTCATGGAAAAGGGCGGAGGTTTCCACACTGCAGTCTACACAAAGGAAACAAACATAGGAATGTGCCTAAATGCCAACAGCGACTGCCCTGACAGGTACAAGAGGAGTGTTGTTAACGCATACGTCGACCGTGCTCTCAGCCACAGCTCAGAATGGAAGCAAGTCGACGAAGAACTCTGTAGGGTAAGGCAGGTTCTAGTCAATAACGGCTTCTCCAATGGTTTCATCGAAGACATCATAAGAAGGAAAGTGAAAAGCCATGCAACCTCTGAAGAGACAACTAACACAACACCTATACCCCCTATTAGACTATTTTACAGGAACTTCTTTTCCACAGCTCATAAAACAGAGGAAAGGGTCCTGAAAGATATTGTTAATAGAAACGTTATCCCTACAGACAAAAATCAGAGGATACAACTGACGATTTACTATAAAACCAGAAAAACGGCCAACCTACTCATGAGAAACTCTCCAGACACGAAACAGAACGCTTTAAAAGAGACTAACGTCGTCTATGCCTTCAAATGCCCACTTGGGGACTGTAAGCTCCAAAAAACCCAGTATATAGGCAAGACAACAACATCTCTTTCTAGGCGTTTAACGATGCATAAACAACAGGGCTCCATTAAGGAACATATAATCTCTTCCCATAACCAAACCATCGCCAGAGAAATCCTAGTAAACAACACAGAAATCATCGATAGATACAGCGATAGCAGGCGGCTTGACGTTTGCGAGGCACTACACATCAAGAAGTCAACACCAGCAATCAACAGCCAATTATTGCACAACTATATTCTACCCACCTCAAGACTCCGCTCCAATATAGAAGCATCAAGAAATATGGACCAATAGGCTTTCTACAAACACTTCTATTCAATATCCATTGTTTCGTGTTCTGTCTTGTGTTGATACTTTTAATACCCTATTAATTTTCCTCTAATGCCACATCATCCTTCCCACCTCACTCAAATGTAATGCCACATCACCCTTCCCACCTCACTCAAAAGTAGATATAAAATCAGGGAAATGCAAGTTCTAATCAGTTGTGTATTTGTGAAGTCTTTGAAAATGTAATAAGTTTTACGAAACGCGCCCGTGTCGCGTCAGACTAGAAATAAAAATGAATTTTGGAGAAGTGATTTTTGATTTACCTCCAACAGTGAAGCATAATGTACGAAAGATTGAGAAAATTCGTGTTAGAATTATTAATCTTACGTTTTCGGTCATATTTAATAAAATATGTCTACAGGAAAGACTGCTACCAAAATATACTAATGTTAAAGTGCACGACCCAGCAGCAAGGAATCAAGCCTTCACGATAAAATATCGCCAGGATCTGATTCGTGATCAGATATACAAGGCAGAGAATGAAATCAAAGACAAAAAAACGCAACTACTTCATGCTACAAACGAGTGGAGAAATAGCAACATCGACCATAGTATCCGTACCCGCATTGAACAACACCTCGACATCCTCACAGACCAACATCACCTCAGCACTGAAACAAGGATTATCAAGAAACTAACAACATTATATGGAGGACCTATGGCAATTCCACGACCAAGAGATGGCTTCCTGAACCTTGCAGGAATTAACCTCACTGAGGACCAAGTCACTCTCCTAAATCTGGGCATAAACTGTCATGTTATGTCCAGACCGAGTGAAATGGCCCGGAAAGTGGAGTTGGAAATTCTGTTGGACGACATATTCGACCTCGAGACACAAAAGAAGGTCACTACCAAAGATACCTTACAAGCAGAACTTATTGTAGAAGGAGGAAAGAATCGAGGCAACTACAGAAGCACCATACTGTCCCCCGAGCTTAGAGCGGCAGCTAAAAGCCTTCGCGAGAACAAGGAGATAGTTGTCAGGAGAGGTGACAAGTCGCCAATATATGTCATTCTTAAAAAAGACGAATATCTGGCGAAAATGAACATCATACTCTCTGACCAAACTAAGTTCCAAAGGGTAACGAAGGACACTACAGCCGAATTAAAAGCAAAGGTCAACAAACTGATCGAAACTGTGAACGCCAAGAAATCCGGACTCCACCTGCCAAAGATCATTGGGGAATATAAACCTGGATATGCGTATGGAAATGTCAAGACGCACAAGCCTGGAAACCCACTTCGGCCAATCATTAGCCAGATACCCACACCCACGTACAGATTGGCAAAGCGACTCAACGGCCTGCTGACTCCTTATGTTCCTTGCGCCTTCAGCCTGAAGTCTCCAAAGGAATTTGTGGACTTACTGCGGGGCGCACGGGCCACAGGGATAAGAGCCTCGTTGGACGTAGAATCGCTGTTTACCAACGTACCTGTGGACGAGACAATCGGAATGATAGCCGACAGAGTGTATCGTGATCCAGCCTGTACTCCTCTTGACATGCCAGAAAGTATTCTGAGGAAACTACTCCAAGCTTGTACTAAAGAGGCACCCTTCTTGAGCCCGGATGGGCATATGTATAAGCAAGTAGATGGGGTCGCTATGGGTTCTCCCCTAGGTGTCCTGTTTGCAAACTTCTACATGGGTACCATCGAGCAAAAAGTCTTAGTCGACATGAACTTGAAACCGGCCATATACTGCAGGTATGTTGACGACATTTTTACACAGGTACCTGATGTCAGACATCTGCAGGAGCTGAAGGAGGCATTTGAGCAGAGTTCCGTGCTGCGTTTCACTTACGAGACGGAAAAGGATGGGAAGCTGCCTTTTCTAGATGTAACAGTCATGGAAAAGGGCGGAGGTTTCCACACTGCAGTCTACACAAAGGAAACAAACATAGGAATGTGCCTAAATGCCAACAGCGACTGCCCTGACAGGTACAAGAGGAGTGTTGTTAACGCATACGTCGACCGTGCTCTCAGCCACAGCTCAGAATGGAAGCAAGTCGACGAAGAACTCTGTAGGGTAAGGCAGGTTCTAGTCAATAACGGCTTCTCCAATGGTTTCATCGAAGACATCATAAGAAGGAAAGTGAAAAGCCATGCAACCTCTGAAGAGACAACTAACACAACACCTATACCCCCTATTAGACTATTTTACAGGAACTTCTTTTCCACAGCTCATAAAACAGAGGAAAGGGTCCTGAAAGATATTGTTAATAGAAACGTTATCCCTACAGACAAAAATCAGAGGATACAACTGACGATTTACTATAAAACCAGAAAAACGGCCAACCTACTCATGAGAAACTCTCCAGACACGAAACAGAACGCTTTAAAAGAGACTAACGTCGTCTATGCCTTCAAATGCCCACTTGGGGACTGTAAGCTCCAAAAAACCCAGTATATAGGCAAGACAACAACATCTCTTTCTAGGCGTTTAACGATGCATAAACAACAGGGCTCCATTAAGGAACATATAATCTCTTCCCATAACCAAACCATCGCCAGAGAAATCCTAGTAAACAACACAGAAATCATCGATAGATACAGCGATAGCAGGCGGCTTGACGTTTGCGAGGCACTACACATCAAGAAGTCAACACCAGCAATCAACAGCCAATTATTGCACAACTATATTCTACCCACCTCAAGACTCCGCTCCAATATAGAAGCATCAAGAAATATGGACCAATAGGCTTTCTACAAACACTTCTATTCAATATCCATTGTTTCGTGTTCTGTCTTGTGTTGATACTTTTAATACCCTATTAATATCCTCTAATGCCACATCATCCTTCCCACCTCACTCAAATGTAATGCCACATCACCCTTCCCACCTCACTCAAAAGTAGATATAAAATCAGGGAAATGCAAGTTCTAATCAGTTGTGTATTTGTGAAGTCTTTGAAAATGTAATAAGTTTTACGAAACGCGCCCGTGTCGCGTCAGACTAGAAATAAAAATGAATTTTGGAGAAGTGATTTTTGATTTACCTCCAACAGTGAAGCATAATGTACGAAAGATTGAGAAAATTCGTGTTAGAATTATTAATCTTACTTTTTCGGTCATATTTAATAAAATATGTCTACAGGAAAAACTGCTACCAAAATATACTAATATATATATATATATATATATATATATATATATATATATATATATATATATATATATATATATGTATATATATATATATATATATATATATATATATATATATATATATATATATATATATATATATATATATATATATATATATATATATATATACATACATACATATATATACATATATATATATATGTATATATATATACACATATATATATATATATATATATATATATATATATATATATATATATATATATATATATATATATATATATATATGTCGTACCTAGTAGCCAGAACTCACTTCTCAGCCTACTATTCAAGGCCCGATTTGCCTAATAAGCCAAGTTTTCCTGAATTAATATATTTACTATAATTTTTTTCTAATGAAATGATAAACCAACCCTTTTCTCTATGTATGAGGTCAATTTTTTTGTATTGGAGTTAAAATTAACGTAGATATATGACCGAACCTAACCAACCCTACCTAACCTAACCTAACCTATATTTATAGGTAAGGTTAGGTTAGGTAGCCAAAAAAAGCTAGGTTAGGTTAGGTTAGGTAGGTTAGGTAGACGAAAAAACATTAATTCATGAAAACTTGGCTTATTAGGCAAATCAGGCCTTGAATAGTAGGCTGAGAAGTGCGTTCTGGCTATTAGGTACGACATATATATATATATATATATATATATATATATATATATATATATATATATATATATATATATATATATATATATATATATATATATATATATATATATATATATATATGTCGTACCTAGTAGCCAGAACGCACTTTTCAGCCTACTATGCAAGGCCCGATTTGCCTAATAAGCCAAGTTTTCATGAATTAATTGTTTTTCGACTACCTAACCTACCTAACCTAACCTAACCTAACTTTTTCTGCTACCTAACCTAAAAAGATAGGTTACGTTAGGCTAGCTAGGGTTGGTTAGGTTCGGTCATATATCTATGTTAATTTTAACTCCAATAAAAAAAATATGACCTCATACATAATGAAATGTGTAGCTCTATCATTTGATAAGAAAAAAATTAGAGAAAATATATTAATTCAGGAAAACTTGGCTTATTAGGCAAATCGGGCCTTGCATAGTAGGCTGAGAAGTGAGTTCTGGCTACTAGGTACGACATATATATATATATATATGTATATATATGTACGACATATATATATATATATATATATATATATATATATGTCGTACCTAGTAGCCAGAACGCACTTCTCAGCCTACTATGCATGGCCCAATTTGCCTAATAAGCCAAGTTTTCATGAAATAATTGTTTTTCGACTACCTAACCTACCTAACCTAACCTAACCAAACTTTTTCGGCTACCTAACCTAACCTAACCTATAAAGATAGGTTAGGTTAGGTTAGGTAGGGTTGGTTAGGTTCAGACATATATCTACGTTAATTTTAAATCCAATAAAAAAAAATTGACCTCATACATAATGAAATGAGTAGCTTTATCATTTCATAAGAACAAAATTTGAGAAAATATATTAATTCAGGAAAACTTGGCTTATTAGGCAAATCGGGCCTTGCATAGTAGGCCAAAAAGTGTGTTCTGGCTACTAGGTACGACATATATATATATATATATATATATATATATATATATATATATATATATATATATATATATATATATATATATATATATATATATTATTAAATATGACCGAAAAAGTAAGATTAATAATTCTAAGACGAATTTTCTCAATCTTTCGTACATTACGCTTCACTGTTGGAGGTAAATCAAAAATCACTTCTCCAAAATTCATTTTTATTTCTAGTCTGACGCGACACGGGCGCGTTTCGTAAAACTTATTACATTTTCAAAGACTTCACAAATACACAACTGATTAGAACTTACGTCTCTCTGATATTATATCTACATTTGAGTGAGGTGGGAAGGATGATGTGGCATTAACACAAGACAGAACAGGGGATATTAATAGGGTATTAAAAGTATCAACACAAGACAGAACAGAAAACAATGGGTATTGAATAGAAGTGTTTGTTGAAAGCCTATTGGTCCATATTTCTTGATGCTTCTATATTGGAGCGGAGTCTTGAGGTGGGTAGAATATAGTTGTGCTATATATAATATATAGTTGTATATATACTATTATATAGTATAGTTATAGTTGAACTAGTACCTAGTTCTAATAAGGTTGTTAATAAAATGAATGTGCTTTAATTGTTCACATGGTCTGAAAGATCTTACTGTAGCTTCTTGCAGAGTTTGGAACCTTCTGTTCAATAAGTCATGTTCAAATGGAGTGATTTGGTCTGGATCCTTGTCTGCTAAAAGCAAATTCTGTTGCATCTGAATTCTGCTGTTTTATGACAAAGTGTGTTATATTGTTAATAGTGCAAACTGTATAACATGCATTTGTAAATATTTTGTTAACAAAATCATTTTGAAATGGCCGTACTATACAACTACTTGTTGGTACTATACAACTATATATTATAGTTGCACAACTATATTCTACCCACCTCAAGACTCCGCTCCAATATAGAAGCATCAAGAAATATGGACCAATAGGCTTTCTACATACACTTCTATTCAATACCCATTGTTTTCTGTTCTGTCTTGTGTTGATACTTTTAATACCCTATTAATATCCCCTGTTCCGTCTTGTGTTAATGCCACATCATCCTTCCCACCTCACTCAAATGTAGATATAATATCAGAGAGACGTAAGTTCTAATCAGTTGTGTATTTGTGAAGTCTTTGAAAATGTAATAAGTTTTACGAAACGCGCCCGTGTCGCGTCAGACTAGAAATAAAAATGAATTTTGGAGAAGTGATTTTTTATTTACCTCCAACAGTGAAGCGTAATGTACGAAAGATTGAGAAAATTCGTGTTAGAATTATTAATCTTACTTTTTCGGTCATATTTAATAATATATGTCTACAGGAAAGACTGCTACCAAAATATACTAATATATATATATATATATATATATATATATATATATATATATATATATATATATATATATATATATATATATATATATATATATATATATATATATATATATATATATATATATATATATATATATATATATATATATATATATATATATATATATACATATTAGTATATTTTGGTAGGAGTCTTTCCTGTAGACATATATTATTAAATATGACCGAAAAAGTA
This sequence comes from Procambarus clarkii, assembly GCF_040958095.1. Lineage (NCBI taxonomy): Eukaryota > Metazoa > Arthropoda > Malacostraca > Decapoda > Cambaridae > Procambarus > Procambarus clarkii. Next base: position 48,888,547 of record NC_091165.1, on the reverse strand, counting down.
AGATTAATAATTCTAACACGAATTTTCTCAATCTTTCGTACATTTCTTTTCACTGTTGGAGGTAAATCACAAATCAATTCTCCAAAATTCATTTTTATTTCTAGTCTGACGCGACACGAGCGCGTTTCGTAAAACTTATTACATTTTCAAAGACTTTAGTTCACAAATACACAACTGAATAGAACTTACGCATCTCCGATTTTATATCTACATTTGAGTGAGGTGGAAGGGGTGATGTGGCATTAACACAAGACAGAACAAGATGTGGCATTAATAGGGTATTAATTTCATCAACACAAGACAGAACAAGAAGTGGTATTAATAGGGTATTAATTTCATCAACACAAGACAGAACACGAAACAATGGATATTGAATAGAAGTGTTTGTAGAAAGCCTATTGGTCCATATTTCTTGATGCTTCTATATTGGAGCGGAGTCTTGAGGTGGGTAGAATATAGTTGTGCAATAATTGGCTGTTGATTGCTGGTGTTGACTTCTTGATGTGTAGTGCCTCGCAAACGTCAAGCCGCCTGCTATCGCTGTATCTATCGATGATTTCTGTGTTGTTTACTAGGATTTCTCTGGCGATGGTTTGGTTGTGGGAAGAGATTATATGTTCCTTAATGGAGCCCTGTTGCTTATGCATCGTTAAACGCCTAGAAAGAGATGTTGTTGTCTTGCCTATATACTGGGTTTTTTGGAGCTTACAGTCCCCAAGAGGGCATTTGAAGGCATAGACGACGTTAGTCTCTTTTAAAGCGTTCTGTTTTGTGTCTGGAGAGTTTCTCATGAGTAGGCTGGCGGTTTTTCTGGTTTTATAGTAAATCGTCAGTTGTATCCTCTGATTTTTGTCTGTAGGGATAACGTTTCTATTAACAATATCTTTCAGGACCCTTACCTCCGTTTTATGAGCTGTGGAAAAGAAGTTCCTGTAAAATAGTCTAATAGGGGGTATAGGTGTTGTGTTAGTTGTCTCTTCAGAGGTTGCATGGCTTTTCACTTTCCTTCTTATGATGTCTTCAACGAAACCATTGGAGAATCCGTTATTGACTAGGACCTGCCTTACCCTACAGAGTTCTTCGTCGATTTGCTTCCATTCTGAGCTGTGGCTGAGAGCACGGTCGACATATGCGTTAACAACACTCCTCTTGTACCTGTCTAAGCAGTCGCTGTTGGCATTTAGGCACATTCCTATGTTTGTTTCCTTAGTGTAGACTGCAGTGTGGAAACCTCCGCCCTTTTCCATGACTGTTACATCTAGAAAGGGCAGCTTCCCATCCTTTTCCATCTCGTAAGTGAAACGCAGCACGGAACTCTGCTCAAATGCCTCCTTCAGCTCCTGCAGATGTCTGACATCAGGTACCTGTGTAAAAATGTCGTCAACATACCTGCAGTATATGGCCGGTTTCAAGTTCATGTCGACTAAGACTTTTTGCTCGATGGTACCCATGTTGAAGGTCAACAAACTGATCGAAACTGTGAACGCCAAGAAATCCGGACTCCACCTGCCAAAGATCATTGGGGAATATAAACCTGGATATGCGTATGGAAATGTCAAGACACACAAGCCTGGAAACCCACTTCGGCCAATCATTAGCCAGATACCCACACCCACGTACAGACTGGCGAATCGACTCAACGGCCTGCTGACTCCTTATGTTCCTTGCGCCTTCAGCCTGAAGTCTCCAAAGGAATTTGTTGACTTACTGCGAGGCACACGGGCCACAGGAATAAGAGCCTCGTTGGACGTAGAATCGCTGTTTACCAACGTACCTGTGGACGAGACAATCGGAATGATAGCCGACAGAGTGTATCGTGATCCAGCCTGTACTCCTCTTGACATACCAGAAAATATTCTGAGGAAAGTACTCCAAGCTTGTACTAAAGAGGCACCCTTCTTGAGCCCGGATGGGCACATGTATAAGCAAGTAGATGGGGTCGCCATGGGTTCTCCCCTAGGTGTCCTGTTTGCAAACTTCTACATGGGTACCATCGAGCAAAAAGTCTTAGTCGACATGAACTTGAAACCGGCCATATACTTCAGGTATGTTCACGACATTTTTACACAGGTACCTGATGTCAGACATCTGCAGGAGCTGAAGGAGGCATTTGAGCAGAGTTCCGTGCTGCGTTTCACTTACGAGATGGATAAGGATGGGAAGCTGCCCTTTCTAGATGTAACAGTCATGGAAAAGGGCGGAGGTTTCCACACTGCAGTCTACACTAAGGAAACAAACATAGGAATGTGCCTAAATGCCAACAGCGACTGCCCAGACAGGTACAAGAGGAGTGTTGTTAACGCATATGTCGACCGTGCTCTCAGCCACAGCTCAGAATGGAAGCAAGTCGACGAAGAACTCTGTAGGGTAAGGCAGGTCCTAGTCAATAACGGCTTCTCCAATGGTTTCGTTGAAGACATCATAAGAAGGAAAGTGAAAAGCCATGCAACCTCTGAAGAGACAACTAACACAACACCTATACCCCGTATTAGAATATTTTACAGGAACTTCTTTTCTACAGCTCATAAAACGGAGGAAAGGGTCCTGAAAGATATTGTTAATAGAAACGTTATCCCTACAGACAAAAATCAGAGGATACAACTGACGATTTACTATAAAACCAGAAAAACGGCCAGCCTACTCATGAGAAACTCTCCAGACACAAAACAGAACGCTTTAAAAGAGACTAACGTCGTCTATGCCTTCAAATGCCCTCTTGGGGACTGTAAGCTCCAAAAAAACCAGTATATAGGCAAGACAACAACATCTCTTTCTAGGCGTTTAACGATGCATAAGCAACAGGGCTCCATTAAGGAACATATAATCTCTTCCCACAACCAAACCATCGCCAGAGAAATCCTAGTAAACAACACAGAAATCATCGATAGATACAGCGATAGCAGGCGGCTTGACGTTTGCGAGGCACTACACATCAAGAAGTCAACACCAGCAATCAACAGCCAATTATTGCACAACTATATTCTACCCACCTCAAGACTCCGCTAAAATATAGAAGCATCAAGAAATATGGACCAATAGGCTTTCTACAAACACTTCTATTCAATACCCATTGTTTCTGTTCTGTCTTGTGTTGATACTTTTAATACCCTATTAATATCCCCTCATGTTCTGTCTTGTGTTAATGCCACATCACTATATGCCACATCATCCCTCCCACCTCACTCAAATGTAGATATAATAGCGAGATACGTAAGTTCTAATCAGTTGTGTATTTGTGAAGTCTTTGAAAATGTAATAAGTTTTACGAAACGCGCCCGTGTCGCGTCAGACTAGAAATAAAAATGAATTTTGGAGAAGTGATTTTTGATTTACCTCCAACAGTGAAGCGTAATATACGAAAGATTGAGAAAATTCGTGTTAGAATTATTAATCTTACTTTTTCGGTCATATTTAATAATATATATATATATATATATATATATATATATATATATATATATATATATATATATATATATATATATATATATATATATATATATATATATATATATATATATATATATATATATATATATATATATATATATATATATATATATATTGGTGTATACTGGCAGCAGGTTTTCTTTCAAACATGTTTCATTGAATATGACCGCATATTCTGTATTTATTATTTTCTGGTTTAGGGCTTCTATCCCTCTAACTATTTTCTTAGCATCAGGGCTTAATTGGAATAGGAGTTCTCCAAAACTCATTTTCGTACTTTTAAGGTGAAGAAAAGAAGTGATTTACTATAGAGTGTATTACACTTATTTGTATAATTTGCACGACGTTTCGAACCTCCATGGTTCATTCTCAAGTGAACAATCTTACAATACTAGTTGATTTTATACCCGCATTAGGTCAGGTGATAATACAATGAAGGTGAAAAACATGGGGGGATACATAAGGGATAAACATAGGGGCTGCAGAAGGCTTATTGGCCCATACGAGGCATCTCCTATCTAAACACAAAGATTAATCCAGTGTAATTGGCCTGTTATGTTGGACATTGTCTTCTGTGTTGGCATCGATATGTTCTTGTCTTGTCCTTACTCTCATGGTGGGTAGAGTAAATAGAACTATTTACTCTACCCACCATGAGAGTAAGGACAAGACAAGAACATATCGATGCCAACACAGAAGACAATGTCCAACATAACAGGCCAATTACACTGGATTAATCTTTGTGTTTAGATAGGAGATGCCTCGTATGGGCCAATAAGCCTTCTGCAGCCCCTATGTTTATCCCTTATGTATCCCCCCATGTTTTTCACCTTCATTGTATTATCACCTGACCTAATGCGGGTATAAAATCAACTAGTATTGTAAGATTGTTCACTTGAGAATGAACCATGGAGGTTCGAAACGTCGTGCAAATTATACAAATAAGTGTAATACACTCTATAGTAAATCACTTCTTTTCTTCACCTTAAAAGTACGAAAATGAGTTTTGGAGAACTCCTATTCCAATTAAGCCCTGATGCTAAGAAAATAGTTAGAGGGATAGAAGCCCTAAACCAGAAAATAATAAATACAGAATATGCGGTCATATTCAATGAAATATATATATATATGTATATGTCGTACCTAGTAGCCAGAACGCACTTCTCAGCCTACTATGCAAGGCCCATTTTGCCTAATAAGCCAAGATTTCATGAATTAATTGTTTTTCGACTACCTAACCTACCTAACCTAACCTAACCTAACTTTTTCAGCTACCTAACCTAACCTAACCTATAAAGATAGGTTAGGTTAGGCTAGGTAGGGTTGGTTAGGTTCGGTCATATATCTACGTTAATTTAAATCTAATAAAAAAAAATTTGCATCATACATAATATAATGGGTAGCTTTGTCGTTTCATAAGAAAAAAATTAGAGAAAATATATTAATTCAGGAAAACTTGGTTTATTAGGCAAATCAGGCCTTGAATAGTAGGCCGAGAAGTGCGTTCTGGCTACTAGGTACGACATATATATATATACATATATATATATATGTCGTACACATATATATATATATGTCGAACACACATATATATATATATATATATATATATATATATATATATATATATATATATATATATATATATATATATATATATGCGAACAAGCCTGAATGGTCCCCTGGACAATATGCAACTGAAAACTCACACCCCAGAAGTGACTCGAACCCATACTCCCAGGAGCAACTCAACTGGTATGTACAAGACGCCTTAATCCACTTGACCATCACGACCGGACAAAATGAGGTGATAGCCGAGGCTATTTGAACCACCCCACCACCGGCACTCGGATAGTAATCTTGGGCATAGCATTTTACCAAATCACCTCATTCTTTGGGGCACACGTGAGGAGCACAAATGCGAACAAGCCTGAATGGTCCCCAGGACAATATGCAACTGAAAACTCACACCCCAGAAGTGACTCGAACCCATACTCCCAGGAGCAACGCAACTGGTATGTACAAGACGCCTTAATCCACTTGACCCATACTCCCAGGAGCAACGCAACTGGTATGTACAAGATGCCTTAATCCACTTGACCATCACGACCGGACAAAATGAGATGATAGCCGAGGCTATTTGAACCACCCCAACCGCCGGCACTCGGATAGTAATCTTGGGCATAGCATTTTACCAAATCACCTCATTCTTTGGGGCACACGTGAGGAACACAAATGCGAACAAGCCTGAATGGTCCCCAGGACAATATGCAACTGAAAACTCACACCCCAGAAGTGACTCGAACCCATACTCCCAGGAGCAACGCAACTGGTATGTACAAGACGCCTTAATCCACTTGACCATCACGACCGGACAAAATGAGGTGATAGCCGAGGCTATTTGAACCACCCCACCGCCGGCACTCGGATAGTAATCTTGGGCATAGCATTTTACCAAATCACCTCATTCTTTGGGGCACACGTGAGGAACACAAATGTGAACAAGCCTGAATGGTCCCCAGGACAATATGCAACTGAAAACTCACACCCCAGAAGTGACTCGAACCCATACTCCCAGGAGCAACGCAACTGGTATGTACAAGATGCCTTAATCCACTTGACCATCACGACCGGACAAAATGAGGTGATAGCCGAGGCTATTTGAACCACCCCAACCGCCGGCACTCGGATAGTAATCTTGGGCATAGCATTTTACCAAATCACCTCATTCTTTGGGGCACACGTGAGGAACACAAATGCGAACAAGCCTGAATGGTGCCCAGGACAATATGCAACTGAAAACTCACACCCCAGAAGTGACTCGAACCGATACTCCCAGGAGCAACGCAACTGGTATGTACAAGACGCCTTAATCCACTTGACCATCACGACCGGACAAAATGAGGTGATAGCCGAGGCTATTTAAACCACCCCACCGCCGGCACTCGGATAGTAATCTTGGGTATAGCATTTTACCAAATCACGTGTTCCTCACGTGTGCCCCAAAGAATGAGGTGATTTGGTAAAATGGTATGCCCAAGATTACTATCCGAGTGCCGGCGGTGGGGTGGTTTAAATAGCCTCGGCTATCACCTCATTTTGTCCGGTCGTGATGGTCAAGTGGATTAAGGCGTCTTGATTAAACTTGGCTTATTAGGCAAATCGGGCCTTGCATAGTAGGCCGATAAGTGCGTTCTGGCTACTAGGTACGACATATATATATATATATATATATATATATATATATATATATTTATATATATGTCGTACCTAGTAGCCAGAACGTCGTACTCGGCCTACTATGCAAGGCCCGATTTGCCTAATAAGCCAAGTTTTCCTGATTTAATATATTTTCTCTAAATTTGTTCTTATTAAATGATAAAGCTACCCATTTCATTATGTATGAGGTCAATTTTTTTTTATTGGAATTAAAATTGTGCCAGGGGTGGCGTGGTTCAAATAGCTTCGGCTATCACCCCATTTTCTCTGGTCGTGATGGTCGAGTGGATTAAGGTGTACTGTACACACCACTTGCGTTGCTACTGGTAGTATGGATTCAAGTCACTTCTGGGGTGTGAGTTTTCAGTTGCATATAGTCCTGGGGACCATTCAGGCTTGTTTGCATTTGTGTTCATCACCTGTGCCCTAATGAATGAGGTGATTTAATAAAATACTATTCCCAAGATTACCATCCAAGTGCCAGTGGTGGGGTGCTTCAAATAGCTTCGGCTATCTACTCATTTTGTCCTGTCCTAATGGTGGAGTTGATTAAGGTGTCCCATACACACCAGTTGAGTTGCTCCTGGCATTATGGGTTCGAGTAACTTCTGGCGTGTGAGTTTCCAGTTGCATATAGTCCTGGGGACCATTCAGGCTTGTTCGCATTTGTGTTCCTCACATGTGCCCAAATGAATGAGGTGATTTGATATAATACTATGCCCAAGATTACCATCCGAGTTCCGGCGGTGGGGTGATTCAAATAGCTTCAGCTATCACCTCGATTTGTCTGGTCGTGATGGTCGAGTGGATTAACGTTTCCTATAAACAACAGTTGCATATCTCCTGGCAGTATAGGTTCGAGTCACTTTTAGGGTGTGAGTTTTCAGTTGCATATAGTTCTAAGGACCATTCAGGCTTGTTCGCATTTGTGTTCCTCACGTGTGCCCTAATAAATGAGGTGATTTGAAAAATATTGTGAATAAGATTACCTTCCTAGTGCTGGCGGTAGGGTGGTTCAAATAGCTTCGGGTATCACTTCATTTTGTCTGGTCGTGATGGTCGAGTGGATTAAAGTGTCCTGTACACACCACTTGCGTTGCTACTGGCAGTATGGGTTCGAGTCACTTCTGGGGTGTGAGTTTTCAGTTGCATATAGTCCTGGGAACCATTCAAGCTTGCTTGCATTTGTGTTCCTCGCGTGAGCCCCAATGAATTAGGTGATTTGATAAAAAACTATGCCTAAGATTACCATCCGAGTACCGGCGGTTGGGTGGTTCAAATAGCTTCGGTTATCACCTCAATTTTTCCGGTTGTGATGGTCGCGTGGATTAAGGTGTCCTATAAAGAATAATTGCGTTGCTCCTGGCAGTATGAGTTCGAGTCACTTCTGAGGTGAAAGTTTTCAGTTGCATATAGTCCTGGGGACCATTCTGGATTGTTTTAATTTGTGTTCCTCACGTATGCCGCAATGAATGAGGTGATTTGATAAAATACTATGCCAAGATTACCATCCAAGTGCCGGCGATGGGGTGGTTCAAATAGTTTCGGCTATCTCCTCATTTTATCCGTTCGTGATGGTCGAGTGGATTAAGGTGTCCTGTACACACCAATTGCGTTGCTCCTGGCAGCATGGGTTCGAGTCACTTCTGGGGTGTGAGCTTTCAGTTGCATATAGTCCTGGGGACCATTCAGGATTGTTTGCATTTGTGTTCCTCACGTGTACCTCAATGAATAAGGGGATTTGATAAAATACTAAGCACAAGATTATCATCTGAGTGCCGGCAGTGAGGTGGTTCAAATAGTTTCGGCTATTACCTCATTTTGTCCAGTATTGTTGGTCGAGTGGATTAAGGTGTCCTGTACACACCAGCTGCGTGGCTCCGTGCAATGTGGGTTCAAGTCAATTCTAGGGTGTGAGTTTTCAGTTGCATATAGTCCTGTGGACCATTCAGGCTTGTTTGCATTTGTGTTCCTCTCCTGTGCCCCAATGAATGAGGTGATTTGATAAAACACTATTCCCAAGATTACCAACCCAGTGCAGTTGGTGAAGTGGTTCAAATAGCTTCGGCTATCACCTCATTTTGTCAGGTCATGATGGTCGAGTGGATTAAGGTGTCCCATACACACCACTTGCGTTGCTACTGGCAGTATGGATTCAAGTCACTTCTGAGGGTGTGAGTTTTCAGTTGCATACAGTCCTGGGGACCATTCAGGCTTGTTTCCATTTGTGTTCCTCACCTGTGCCCTAATGAATGAGGTGATTTGATAAAATACTATGCCTAAGATTACCATCCAAGTGCCTGTGGTGGGGTGGTTCAAATAGCTTCGGCTATCACCTCATTTTTTCCGGTCGTGATGGTCGAGTTGATTAAGGTGTCCTGTACACACCAGTTGCATTGCTCCTGGCAGAATGGGTTCGGCTCACTTCTGGGGTGTGAGTTTTCAGTTGCATATAGTCCTGGGGGCCAATTTGTTTGTTCGCATTTGTGTTCCTAACGTATGCCGTAATTAATGAGGTGATTTGATAAAATACTATGCCCAAGATTACCATCCAAGTGCCGGCGGTGGGGTGGTTCAAAAAGCTTCGGCTATCGCTTCATTTTATTCGGTCGTGATTGACGAATGGATTAAGGTGTCCAGTAAACACCAGTTGCGTTGCTCCTGACAGTCTGGGTTCGAGTCACTTCTGGGGTGTGAGTTTTCAGTTGCATATAGTCCTGGGGACCATTCAGGCTTGTTTGCATTTGTGTTCCTCATGTGTGCCCAAATGAATGATGTGATTTGATAAAATAATATGCCCAAGATTACCATCCGAGTGCGAGCGGTGGGGTGGTTCAAATAGCTTCGGCTATCACCTCATTTTGTCCGGTCGTGATGGTCGAGTGGATTAAGGTGTCCTGTACACACCAGTTGCGTTGCTCCTGTCAGTATGGATTCGCGTCACTTTTTGGGTTCGAGTTTTTAGTTCCATATAGTCCTGGGGACCATTCAGGATTGTTCGTATTTGTGTTCCTCATGTGTTCCTTAATGAATGAGGTGATTTGATAAAATACCATGCCCAAGATTAACATCCGAGTGACAGAGGTGGAGTGGTTCAAATAGCTTCGACTATCACCTCATTTTGTCCGGACGTGATGGTCGAGTGGATTAAAGTGTCCTGTACACACCACTTGCGTTTCTACTGGCAGTATGGGTTTGAGTTACTTCTGGGGTGTGAGTTTTCAGTTTCATATAGTCCTGGGGACCAATCAAGCTTGTTCACATTTATGTTCCTCACGTGTGCCCCAATGAATCAAGTGATTTGATATAATACTATGCCCAAGATTACTATTAGAGTGCTAGCGGTGGGGTGATTCAAATAGATTTGGCTATTACCTCATTTTGTCCAGTCGAGTTGGACGAGTGGATTAAGGTGTTCTGTACACACCAGTTGCGTTGCTCCTGACAGTATGGGTTTGAGTCACTTCTGAGTGTGAGTTTTCAGTTGCATATAGTCCTGGGGACCATTCAGGCTCGTTCACATTTGTGTTCCTCACGTGTGCCCTAATGAATGAGGTGATTTGATAAAATACTATGCCCAAGATTACCATCCAAGTGCCGGAGGAGAGGTGGTTCAAATAGCTTCGGCTATCTACTCATTTTGTCCGGTCCTGATGGTCGAGTGGATTAAGGTGTCCTGTACACACCAGTTGCGTTGCTCCTGGCATTATGTGTTCGAGTAACTACTGGGTTGTGAGTTTTCAGTTGCCTATAGTCCTGGGAACTATTCAGGCTTGTTTGCATTTGTGTTCTTCACGTGTGCCCTAATGAATGAGGTGATTTGATAAAATACTATGCACAAGATTACCTTCCGAGTGCCGGCGATGGGGTGGTTCAAATAGCTTCGGCTATCACTTCATTTTATTCGGTCGTGATGGCTGAGTGGATTAAGGTGTCCAGTAAACACCAGTGGCATTGCTCCTGACAGTATATTTCGAATCACTTCTGGAGTGTGAGTTTTCAGTTGCATATAGTCCTGGGGACCATTCAGGCTTGTTTGCATTTGTGTTCATCACGTGTGCCCCAATGAATGAGGTGGTTTGATTAAATACTATGTCCAAGATTACCATCTGAGTGCCAAGGGTGGGGTGGTTCAAATAGCTTCTGGTATCACCTCATTTTATCCGGTCGTGACGTTCGAGTGTATTAAGATGTCCTGTACAAACCAGTTGCGTTGCTCCTGGCGGTATGGGTTCGAGTCACTTCTAGGGTGTGAGTTTTCAGTTGTATATAGTCCTTGGGACCTTTCAGGCTTGTTCTCATTTGTATTCCTCACGTGTGCCCCAATGAAAGAGGTGATTTGATAAAATACTATGCACAAGATTACCATCTGAGTGCCGGATATGGGTGGTTCAAATAGCTTCGGCAAATCACCTCATTTTGTTTGGTCGTGATGGTCGAGTGGATTAAGGAGTCCTGTACACACCACTTGCATTGCTACTGGCAGTATGGGTTCGAGTCACTTCTAGGGTGTGAGTTTTCAGTTGCATATAGTCCTGGGGACCATTCAGGCTTGTTCGCATTTGTGTTCCTCATGTGTGCCCTAATGAATGAGGTAATTTGAAAAAATACTATGCCCAAGATTAACATCCGACTGCCGGCGGTGGGGTGGTTCAAATAGCTTCAGCTATCACCTCATTTTTTCCGGTCGTGAAGGTCGAGTGGATTAAGGTGTCCTGTAAACACCAGTGGCGTTACTCCTGCCAGGATGGGTTCGGGTCACTTTTGGGGTGGGAGTTTTCAGTTGCATATAGTCCTGGGGACCATTCAGGCTTTTTTGCATTTGTGTTCCTCTCGTGAGCCCCAATAAATGAGGTGATTTGGTGATTTGATAAAATACTATGCCCAAGATTATCATCCAAGGACCAAGGGTGGGGTGGTTCAAATAGCTTCGGCTATCACCTCATTTTATACGGTCGAGATGGTCGAGCGGATTAAAATGTCCTGTACACATCAGTTGCGTTGCTACTAGCAGTATGGGTTCGAGTCACTTCTGGGGTGTAAGTTTTCAGTTACATATAGCCCTAGGCACCATTCAGGCTTGTTCGCATTTGGGTTTCTCACGTGCGCCCTAATGAATGAGGTGATTTGATAAAATAATATGCCCAAAATTACCATCCGAGTGCGAGCGGTGGGGTGGTTCAAATAGCTTCGGCTATCATCTCATTTTATCCGGTCGAGATGGTCGAGTGGATTAAAATGTCCTGTACCCACCACTTGCATTGCTCCTAGCAGTATAGGTTCGAGTCACTTCTGGGGTGTGAGTTTTCAGTTGCATATAGTTGTTACGGCCCTCTCGGGATGCAACGGGGTCCTTACCCTGATGTTGTTAGAGGAAGATATATATATCCGTTCCCAAGCCAGTAGTGGCTATCAAGGGATGAGATCCGTGACGCAAGTAACTTAAAGGGAGTAGGGAAAGAAAGCTAAGAACTTAATATTATAATTATCAACATCACCGATTAAATATATAAAATAAAAGAGTGCACAAGGGGGAGGGGTATTAACACTAGACAAGGGGGTTATTCACAATATGGTCTTCTGCTGAAGACTCTGGATCCAGAAGCTAGGTGCTGAGTCCTCGGTGTTTTCTTTGTGGCCACACAACGGTCCAAGCTCCAAGCAACGGTCACAGCTCCAAGAAGTTGAGCCTACCCTGGCCACAGGTCAGCCAAAACACAGGTCCACTGGGGGCACCGCCGTGGAGGCCGTCAACCACACGTCCAGCTGATCTGCTGACAGGTTCTGAACCAACCAAGCTGGTCAGGCCACTCCACGAACAATAAAAGGGGAACGCCCTAGACAGGAGCCTCGTGTGACACTACAAATCACTCTCCTGTCTTCCGTACCCCAGTGGATGATCGTCTCCAACAGTCGGTCCCGGGTAAATCCTTTTACTGCCACTCCACTGGCAGGCTAACACATATTATAGACTGTGGGTTGGTTGGTGTTGTCGTCGTTGATCCTTCTCTATGGACAACCCAACCCACAACTCGGTAGAGTGCTTATACTAGGAGATCACCCTTGGCGCTTCTGGCTCTTGGAGAGGGGCTCAACGTCACACGTTTAGGGGATGCGGCTCCAACATTTAGCCTCGTTGTCACGTGCACACACCCACTCGAGCCGCTGTGACTCCCCACTCTCTCCTTAGGTGATATGATCTCCTCAATCCCCTTTTTGACTTATTAGTATTACCTTTTACCCTGTCCACGGCAGTGGTTCTTGGTTCTTTCTCTCTCTCTCTCTCCTTCTTTACTACCTCCTGGGAAGCCTCACTAGGACAAGGGCAAACACCAGCAAATTGGGATACATTTACTGGACAAAGCACATACACGATACATACACACATATAATAATAATGAATCCTATACTCTATAATATCACAATCAGGTTGCACTCCAACACCCTCAGAACTCTATTATCAGCTTATCAAGTGGTATCCTATCTCCTGGTTCACCACCTGATACTATCAACCTCCTCAAGTTGATCAAGTCTACATACACTGTTGCACTATCAGCAAGATAATGTATATATATAGAAAATCAGCACTTGAATGCAATAACATATATCAGTATAAATGTTCATTGATACTTCAGTATAAAAAACTCCTTGACGTAAGAATGCCAACAGTCACTCACCTCTCACTGCGTCTTGCACGCTAATGACAACCAAACACTATCAACTCCCTATAAGTAATCCACCAGAACTTCCCCTTCCACCTCTGGAAGCTCACTACCCTAATATCCTTAGGTTCTTCCGGGCTTCACTACCAGGATCCTCTGCAGCTCCTCCAGGCTGCTATCATGAAGTTTCCTTGAGCAACTACGGTGCTTCACCCTTCTGCTAGGGTCCTCCACAGCTCTCTTGGCTGCTACACCATGAAGTTTCCCCGAGCAACTATGGTGCTTCTCCACCTCTACAGAAGCACGTGACACTCCTCTTCACTGCTGCTTCTCCTCACAGCTCGAGGTCCTCTGCTCCACTACCTTGGAGTCTCATCAGCTACTTCATCTGCTGGCTTCGAAGTTCTCAGCAACTTCTTCCCCAAAGAACAAACCTGCAACCCATCGACACTCCAATAAAATGTTCCCCTTTAACACAAACAAAAAATATTCACACAATATGTTTGCCTCAAACCTCTATCTGTTCTCTACATACAGTGAGAGTGGACTCCCCCGTTTTGGGCGGGTCCATACTCCACCTCGCCTGGCGGCGGTCCTCACTCGCTGGGAGGGTCTTCCTCCATCCGGAGCCGGGCTCCCTCAGTCGTCCGTCGGAGCTCAGAGGGGATGGACGTCGATCCGTGCTCCTCCCTCTTCACTCTCCTATTTCAGGCCTTCTGCCTTATTAAAACATGTCTAACCTATAAATAAACATTGCTACTGTCGCTGGGCACACGACCAACTACAAGCGATCACTATGAACTGGCGTATATCGTGCTTACCACAGATTAACTGATCGAGGGCGCTTTCCCTCTGACGGCGTCTGATCAGGGCGCTCCACACAGCCCACGAAAATGCCTCTGAGCAGCTTATTAAACTCTCCTCGCCGTCCAAGACTTGACACCACAACGTTCTCAGCTCAATTCCACAGCTGGCACGTCTGCACACTTCTCTTCTCTTAGAGATATATCACTAGGGGTTCCCTTCTGGCGGGAGCTCAAATGGAGCGCGGCTTCCCCCTGCGATGTCTGGCACTCAAGTGAGGTCAAGGTCCTCCGGAAGCGAGCCTCACGCCTCCAGCAAAATGTCCACATCTCCTAGCCAGTCATTTATCTATTTTCTTCTGCATTGCCCATAATCTCAAACTGTTATACATATCCAAGCAACTATTTTACATATGCGTTATCACCTCAATATTTGCTAGACCTTCTAGTTAGGTCAGGCTTGCTGAATAACTCTCAAGGAGGGAGACTCGTTTCTCCTGCAGGCTGAGATCATAACACTCCCCTCCCCTTATTTTGAGAGTTATTCCAGTGGCAAAGCTCGGGATAATACATCCGCCACCACACTGTCTCTTTCTTCAACCGATTGGTTCGACCGGTTAGTCTGTTTACATACTCCCTCAGAAGCCTACAATTAGTTCGTTGCTCCTTGCAACATCTTGCTCACAACTCGCCCGAAACACGATCTTCTCATAAACGATCTGACCTCTCTGATACCTCTTAGCTAGGCTGTCCTCCTTGGACGCCTGCACTCCATCGGTCCACTCTACTTACTGTCTCCACCCTCCGTTTCCTCGTCTTCTTCTCTTCATGTCCAGAGTCAGACATCTACTGTCTGTACCTCCTCTGTCGTCTTCACACTTCCATCTACTGCCATTATACTTTCGTCTCCTGCCATCATACTTCACTCCCTCGTCTTCACCGACGCTCCTCCCTTTCGTCTCCTCATTTATCCGAGACCTCATCCTGTTTGACTTCCATCGAGTCCTCGGCTTTCTTCTATTCCTCCATGCTTGTATCATCTTCCTCTTCCCACACTTTTCACCTCTATACAACTCCATTTCTTCTCCTTCAACTCTTCTTCGTTCCCTCTTTACCTCTCCTAGTGTGCTCGTAAGCATCTCTCCACACATACTGTCTCTTCTCCTTTCATTTTCTCGGCTACTACTCTTCTTCACTATCTCTCCGCCACGTTTTCTGTGAAACATGTCAACTCTTGACATCTCAAACAACTTAACTCCACTATCCATATGCCTCTGTGCTCGTGGACAACTTGACGCTCTACTCTCGTCCTCGGTATGTCCACATCCTTCCTCATTCCTACTCAGCACAGTTGCATTCGCCTTCCGACTCTTAATTTCAGCAGTCTGGGCTCTACTCAGGTCCGCTCTCTTCACATGATTCTTCTTCGGCTGGGCCATCTTCACTTTTGACCTCACCGAGACTTCATTTTCCTGGGCTGGACCTTCATCAAATAGCCGTGCTATATCTACATCGATCTCTTCCACTGGCTGAATCGACACTGTCTCACCTTCTCCAGTGTCTTCCTCGTCGGCCACCTCTGCCTTCGTCACTACCGAGACAGGGTACTCAATGGCTTGGCGGTCTCCTGACTCATCTCCTCGGATGTCAGTCAGGTTCACACTCTCAGGTGTCCCACCCGTGCCGTGGCCGTCTGGGCTCTCCTCTGGCACAGTCTCCGCTATGACTCTTGGCAACACCTTTGTCCCACACAAGTAATTTCCCAGGATCACTTGGACTCTTGGAATAGGTATGTCGGGGCATACTCCCAACATCACCTCCGCCGACACATATTCCGACCTTAGCTGGACAGTATATACGGGCATGTCACTCTCAGACAATAACCCATATACTTTCATCTTCCCACTGCCAGCTAACCGTCGACCATTCCCAATCAGGCTTCTCGCAATCAAGCTCTGATTAGCTCCGGTATCCCTTAAGATACCAACTTCTACCTCAGGTTGGCCTCCTACACTGATCCAACCTTTGCTCATGAACGGCCTATACCTCTCGTTCACTAAGTTTGATCTCTGTGGTTTGTCTTGGAACACATTAGTATATCTACTTCCGGGGTCACACATGGCCAGGGTCACAACTCTCTTGCCCTGCCGACAATCTCGCATCACGTGACCCAATCCGTTACAATTGTAACATCTCATCTGTGAAAAGTCTCTTCTATATGTACCAGAGTAGCTCTGACTCTGCCCACTCACATGAGAGTTCCTCGGGCCAGGCACACTATTTGCACTCTGTGGGGCTTTACTGGACTCTTGAATTCCTGGATCACGAATAGTTTCTCGTTTAGCTCCTCCATCTTCACTTTCAGACGAAGTGCGCGACCTACTCTTCTGAGTTTTAGGGTACTTACTTTTACCTGCCCATTTATCAAAATTTTTCTCACCCCAGACTCCTCTGGGTCTTTCATAATTTCTTCCTCCCCAGACTCCACTGGATCTGCCATTGCTGCGTCTCGCCTCGCTTCTCACTCTGTTCTCCCTCAAGCTATTGTATGCTTCAGTAATCATATCCGCCCTATCTGCGGCATCTTTCACCTCCATTATCCCTGCTTCTTGGATCTTGAACTTTGTTTCGGGATGCATCATCTCCAAGAATTTCTCCATGACCATCAGTTGCTTCAGGTCAGCGTAAGATCCAACTCCAGCAGCCTCAATCCACTTCTGGAATCGTCTTTCCAGATCCCTTGCTGTCTCAGCAAACGTACATGCTCCAACTTTCACCATCTCTCTGAAACGCTTTCTATAAGCTTCTGGGGTTAACTGAAACGAGCGCAATATGCTGCTCTTTACCGTGGCATAATCCTGGCACTCTTCCAGTGACAATTGGGTGTATGCCTCCCTGGCTGCACCGGTCAATCTTAACTGGACCAGCTGGGCCCATTCCTCCTGTGGCCACTCCTTGATGCTGGCTACTTTTTCAAAGTGCTCGAAAAAGCTCTCTGCCTCTTCGGGAACAAACAAGGGAATGTCCTTCTCCCTAACCCTAACATCTGGTGGGTGTGATACCTGGGTGGTGCTCTCTGGCAACCCATGTTCAATCCTTTGCTCAGCCAAGGTTCTATTCGCTTCTATCTGCATTTGTTTTGTTCTCTCTTTTTCTTTTTCGACTTGGGCTTTTTCTTTCTCCTGTTCCAACTCCAGTTCCCTTACTCTGGTTTTCTCTTTTTCTTTCTCCTGTTCCAACTCCAGTTCTCTTACTCTGGTTTTCTCTTTTTCTTTCTCCACCTCTAGTCTTGCTTTCTCTTTTTCTATTTCCAGTCTGGTTTTTTCTTTTTCTACTTCCAACCTGGTTTTTTCTTTTTCCTTCTCTGCTTCATTTTTCATCTGGAGTTCTAATTTCATCTTTTCCAGCTGGAACTGTCTCTCCTTGTCCTCTCGTTGTTGCTGCATCTGGAGCTCTAACTGGAATCTCTCCAAGCTCCTATTTCGGCTACTCCTGCTACTGCGGCTACTCTTGCTGCTCCTACTCGATCCCTGGGATCTCACGTCATCCTGCCCATCATCCTCCTTTCCACTTTCAGCTCCTTTTTGGGCTCCTTGCTCTGCCGCTTCATTTTTGGCTCTTAACTGCCTCAGGATCTCATCCTTCATCCCAGCTACTTTAGATGCTTTCAACCTAATGCCACATTTTTCTGCTATTTGTTTCAATTGATCCCTCGTGCAACCTTCCAAGTCCTCAGGCTTGCCTGACTCCACAAACGCTTGCACCTTATCCATCTTTGTCCTGTGAGTCTTCCCAAGAGAGAGAGTATACACCTGCGGTCACACAGTTTATCTCAGCAGGGGTGTACAAATCCACTCTTGGACAGGGTGTGGGTGTGTCAGTTCACTCTCCCGGACACAGGCCCCCAATTTATTATAGACTGTGGGTTGGTTGGTGTTGTCGTCGTTGATCCTTCTCTACGGACAACCCAACCCACAACTCGGTAGAGTGCTTATACTAGGAGATCACCCTTGGCGCTTCTGGCTCTTGGAGAGGGGCTCAACGTCACACGTTTAGGGGATGCGGCTCCAACATTTAGCCTCGTTGTCACGTGCACACACCCACTCGAGCCTCTGTGACTCCCCACTCTCTCCTTAGGTGATATGATCTCCTCAATCCCCTTTTTGACTTATTAGTATTACCTTTTACCCTGTCCACGGCAGTGGTTCTTGGTTCTTTCTCTCTCTCTCTCCTTCTTTACTACCTCCTGGGAAGCCTCACTAGGACAAGGGCAAACACCAGCAAATTGGGATACATTTACTGGACAAAGCACATACACGATACATACACACATATAATAATAATGAATCCTATACTCTATAATATCACAATCAGGTTGCACTCCAACACCCTCAGAACTCTATTATCAGCTTATCAAGTGGTATCCTATCTCCTGGTTCACCACCTGATACTATCAACCTCCTCAAGTTGATCAAGTCTACATACACTGTTGCACTATCAGCAAGATAATGTATATATATAGAAAATCAGCACTTGAATGCAATAACATATATCAGTATAAATGTTCATTGATACTTCAGTATAAAAAACTCCTTGACGTAAGAATGCCAACAGTCACTCACCTCTCACTGCGTCTTGCACGCTAATGACAACCAAACACTATCAACTCCCTATAAGTAATCCACCAGAACTTCCCCTTCCACCTCTGGAAGTTCACTACCCTAATATCCTTAGGTTCTTCCGGGCTTCACTACCAGGATCCTCTGCAGCTCCTCCAGGCTGCTATCATGAAGTTTCCTTGAGCAACTACGGTGCTTCACCCTTCTGCTAGGGTCCTCCACAGCTCTCTTGGCTGCTACACCATGAAGTTTCCCCGAGCAACTATGGTGCTTCTCCACCTCTACAGAAGCACGTGACACTCCTCTTCACTGCTGCTTCTCCTCACAGCTCGAGGTCCTCTGCTCCACTACCTTGGAGTCTCATCAGCTACTTCATCTGCTGGCTTCGAAGTTCTCAGCAACTTCTTCCCCAAAGAACAAACCTGCAACCCATCGACACTCCAATAAAAGTGTTCCCCTTTAACACAAACAAAAAATATTCACACAATATGTTTGCCTCAAACCTCTATCTGTTCTCTACATACAGTGAGAGTGGACTCCCCCGTTTTGGGCGGGTCCATACTCCACCTCGCCTGGCGGCGGTCCTCACTCGCTGGGAGGGTCTTCCTCCATCCGGAGCCGGGCTCCCTCAGTCGTCCGTCGGAGCTCAGAGGGGATGGACGTCTCTCCGTGCTCCTCCCTCTTCACTCTCCTATTTCAGGCCTTCTGCCTTATTAAAACATGTCTAACCTATAAATAAACATTGCTACTGTCGCTGGGCACACGACCAACTACAAGCGATCACTATGAACTGGCGTATATCGTGCTTACCACAGATTAACTGATCGAGGGCGCTTTCCCTCTGACGGCGTCTGATCAGGGCGCTCCACACAGCCCACGAAAATGCCTCTGAGCAGCTTATTAAACTCTCCTCGCCGTCCAAGACTTGACACCACAACGTTCTCAGCTCAATTCCACAGCTGGCACGTCTGCACACTTCTCTTCTCTTAGAGATATATCACTAAGGGGTTCCCTTCTGGCGGGAGCTCAAATGGAGCGCGGCTTCCCCCTGCGATGTCTGGCACTCAAGTGAGGTCAAGGTCCTCTGGAAGCGAGCCTCACGCCTCCAGCAAAATGTCCACATCTCCTAGCCAGTCATTTATCTATTTTCTTCTGCATTGCCCATAATCTCAAACTGTTATACATATCCAAGCAACTATTTTACATATGCGTTATCACCTCAATATTTGCTCGACCTTCTAGTTAGGTCAGGCTTGCTGAATAACTCTCAAGGAGGGAGACTCGTTTCTCCTGCAGGCTGAGATCATAACACTCACCACAGTGTTCTTCCGGGGGGACGACTTCACAACAGCTGCAGCAAAGTTCAAGGTATGGAGACTGGCTGCCTCGGGTAGACTGACTCGACTCCCATCACAGCGGTCCCAGGTCGACTCTGTAAACAGTTTTAGTGTGTCATCAATGACTGGGACACACTAAAACACCTCACTTATGGGCTCGAGCACAAACACCTGACGTATCCAGTCCATAGATGGCGCTGTCGTCGGAGCACCACCTCACCAGAGTTCAGGAGCGGCTGTGTTGTGAGCTGCACAGGACCGGAAACTAGCCCTTGTGGCTGGTACACCTTGTCCTCACCAGGTGTCGACGTCCGTTTGGCGGGGGTTTCGGGAGCTGACCCACAGATGGCGTGGTCGTTACTGCTCCGTGCTCGGACGCTGGATCCGGGTTCGTAACAATAGTCCTGGGGACCATTCAGGCTCTTTTGCATTTGGTTTCCTCACCTGTGCCCCAATGAATGATGTGATTTGATAAAATACTATGCCCAAGATTACAATCCTAGTGCCGGTTATGGGGTGGTTCAAATTGCTTCGGCAAATCACTTCATTTTGTCCGGTCGTGATGGTTGAGTGGATTATGGTGTCCTGTACACACCACTTGCGTTGCTACTGGCAGTATGGGTTCGAATCACTTCTTGGTTGTGAGTTTTCAGTTGCATATAGTCCTGGGGACCATCCAGGCTTATTCGCATTTGTGTTCTTCACATGTGTCCCAATGAATGAGGTGATTTGATATAATACTATGCCCAAGATTACTAACCGAGTGCCGGCAGTGGAGTGAATCAAATAGATTCGGCTATTACCTCATTTTGTCCACTCGTGATGGTCAATCGGATTAAGGGTTCCTGTACACACCAGTTGCGTTGATCCTGGCAGTATGGGTTCGAGTCACGTCTGTGTGAGAGTTTTCAGTTGCATATAGTCCTGGGGACCATTCAGGCTTGTTCGCATTTGTGTTCCTCATGTGTGCCCTAATGAATGAGGTGATTTGATAAAATAATATGCCCATGATTAACATCCGAGAGCCGGCGGTGGGGTGGTTCAATTAACTTCGGCTTTCACCTCATTTTTTCTGGTCGTGAAGGTTGAGTGGATTAAGGTGTCCTATAAACAACAGTTTTGTTGCTCCTGGCAGTATGGGTTCGAGTCACTTCTGGGGTGTGAGTTTTCAGTTGCATATAGTCCTAGGGACCATTCAGGCTTGTTCGCATTTGTGTTCCTCACGTGAGCCCCAATGAAAGAGGTGATTTGGTGATTTAATAAAATACTATGCTTAAGATTACCATCCGAGTGCCGGTGGTGGGTTGGTTTCAATAGCTTCGACTATCTCCTCATTTTGTCCGGTTGTGACGGTCGAGTGGATTAAGGTGTCCTATAAACAATAGTTGTGTTGCTCCTGGCAGTATGGGTTCGAGTCACTTCTAGGGTGAGTTTTCAGTTGCATATAGTCCTGGGGACCATTCATGCTTGTTTGTATTTGTGTTCCTCACGTGTGCTCCAATGAATGAGGTGATTTGATAAAATACTATGCCCATGATTACCATCCGAGTGCCAGGGGTGGGTGGTTCAAATAGCTTCCGCTATCACCTCATTTTATCCGGTTGAGATTGTCGAGTGGATAAGGTATCCTATACACACCAGTTGCATTGCTCCTGACAGTATGGGTTCGAGTCACTTCTGAGTGTGAGTTTTCAGTTGCATATAGCCCTGGGTTGCATTCAGGCTTGTTCGCATTTGTGTTCCTCATGTGTGCTCTAATGAATGAGGTGATATGATAAAATATTATAGACAAGATTACCATCGGAGTGCCGGCGGTGGAGTGGTTCAAATAGCTCCGGCTATCACTTCATTTTGTTTGGTCGTGATGGTCGAGTTTATTAAGGTGTCCAGTAAACACCAGTTGCGTTGCTCCTGGCAGTATGGGTTTGAGTCATTTTTGGGGTTTGAGTTTTCCATTGCATATAGTCCTGGGGGACCATTCAGGCTTTTTCGCATTTGTGTTCCTCAAGTGTGTCCAAATGAATGAGGTGATTTGATAAAATACTATGCCCAAGGTTACCATCCGAGTGCCGGTTAAGGGGTGGTTCAAATAGCTTCGGCAAATCACCTCAACTTGTCCGGTCGTGATGGTCGAGTGGATAAAGGTGTTCTGTACACACCACTTGCACCGCTACTGGCAGTATGGGTTCGAGTCACTTCTGGGATGTGAGTTTTCAGTTGCATATAGTCCAGGGGACCATTCAGGCTTGTTCGCATTTGTGTTCCTCACGTGTGCCCCAATGAATGAGGTGATTTGATATAATACTATGCCCAAGATTACTATCCGAGTGCCGGCAGTGAGGTGAATAAAATTGATTCGGCTATTACCTCATTTTGTCCTGTCGTGATGTTCAAGTGGATTAAGGTGTCCTGTACACACCAGTTGCGTTGCTCCTGGCAGTATGGGTTCGAGTCACTTCTGTGTGTGAGTTTTCAGTTGCATATAGTCCTTGGGACCATATCACCTCATTTTGTCCGGTCCTGATGGTCGAGTGGATTAAGGTGTCTTGTACACACCAGTTGCGTTGCTCCTTGCAGTGTGGGGTTCGAGTCACTTCTGGGGTGTGAGTTTTCAGTTGCATATAGTCCTGGGGACCATTCAGGCTTGTTCGCATTTGTGTTCCTCATGTGTGTCCCAATGAATGAGATGATTTGATAAAATACTATGCCCAAGATTACCATCGGAGTGCCGGCGGTGGGGTGGTTCAAATAGCTTCAGCTATCACCTCAATTTGTCCGGTCGTGACGGTCGAGTGGATTAAGGTGTCCTATAAACATCACGTTGCATTGCTCCTGGCAGTATGGGTTCGAGTCACTTCTGGGGTGTGAGTTTTCAGTTGCATATAGTCCTGGGGATAATTCAGGCTTGTTTGCATTTGTGTTCCTCACCTGTGCCCCCAATGAATGAGGTGATTTAATAAAATACTATGCAAAAGGCTACCATCCGAGTGCCAGCGGTAGAGTGGTTCAAATAGCTTCGGCTGTCACCTCATTTTGTCCGGTCGTGATGGTCGAGTGGATTAAGATGTTCTGTACACACCAGTTGCGTTGCCCCTTGCAGTGTGTGTTTTAGTCACTTCTGGGGTGTGAGTTTTCAGTTGAATTTAGTCCTGGGGTCCATTCAGGCTTGTTCGTATATGTGTTGTTATGATCTCAGACTACAGGAAAAACGAGTCTCCTCCTTGATACTTATTCAACAAGCCTGACCTAACTAGAAAGTAAAAGAAATATAGAGGCGAATAACACAGATGTAAAATTGTTTGTTGCATTTAATGAACAATTTGAGATTATGGGCAGTATATAAGAAAATAGATAAATGACTGGTTAGGAGATGTGGACTTTTTGCTGGAGGCGTGAGGCTCGCTTCTGGAAGGCTTTGACTTCACTTGAGGCCAGACATCGCAGGGGGAAAACCGCGCTCCATTTGAGCTCCCGTCAGAAAGGAACCCCTAGTGATATATCTCCAAGAGAAGAGAAGTGTGCGGACGTGCCAGCTGTGGAATTGAGCTGAGGACGTTGTGGTCTCAAGGAGGTAGATCCTGGACGTCGAGGAGAGTATTAAGCCGCCCAGAGACATTTTCGTGGGCTGTGGACGCGCCCTGACCAGGCTCTGTCAGAGGGAGGAGCGCCCTCGACTAGACAATATGTGGTAAGCACAATTTAAGCCAGTTCATAGTGATTGCTTGTAGTTGGTCGTGTGCCCAGCGACAGTAGCGATGTTTATTTATAAGTTAGACATGTTTTGATAAGGCAGAAAGCCTAAAATAAGAGAGTGGAGAGGGAGGAACACCGAGCGACATCCGTCTCCTCTGAGCATTGGCAGGTGACTGAGAGGCCCAGCTCCTGGCGGTGGAGGACCCTCCCTGAGTGAGTGAGGCCCTGCCGGGCGAGATGGAGCATGGACCTGCCCAACTGGGGAGTCCGCTCTCACTGCATGTAGAGAGCGGATAGATGTTAAATGCAAACACATTGTGTGGATTATTTCGTCTATGTGTTTATAAGGAAACATTGTTATTGGAGTGTCAATGGGTTGCAGGTTTGTCATTGGGGAAGAAGTTGCTGAGAACTTCGAAGCCAGCACAGAGGGAGTAGTTGATGAGACTCCAACGTAGTGGAGGAGAGGACCTCGAGCTGTGAGGAAAAGCAGTGAAGAGGAGTGTCGCATGCTTCTGTAGAGGTGGTGAAGCACTGTAGTTGCTCGAGGGAACTTCATGGTGTAGCAGCCAAGAGAGCTGTGGAGGAACCTAGCAGAAGGGTGAAGCACCGTAGTTGCTCAAGGAAAACTTCATGGTAGCAGCCTGGAGGAGCTGCAGAGGATCCTGGTAGTTAAACCCGGAAGAACCTGAAGAGATCATGGTAGTGAACTTCCAGATGTGGAAGGAAAGTTCTAAATGATCACTTGTAGGGAGTTGATAGAGTGTTTGTCGTTACCGTGTAAGATGCAGTGAAAGGCGAGTGATAGTTTGCCATTTTGTACCAAGGAGTTTATACTGAAGTTTAGAGTTACAATTGTAGGCTGGATTACCTACAGATGTATGTGTTCTAGGACTGATAGAGTGATCGATTGATCATTGACGTGTATCAAGGAACATTTATGCTGATATATATATATATATATATATATATATATATATATATATATATATATATATATATATATATATATATATATATATATATATATATATATATATATATATATATATATATATATATTCTCTTGTTGATAGTGCAACAGTGTATGTAGACTTGACCTACTTGAGGAGGTTGATAATATCAGGTGGTGAATCAGAAGATAGGATACCCTTGATAAGCTGATGATGGAGTTCTGATGGTGTTGGAGAGCAACCTGATTGTAATAGAATAGAGTATAGGGTTCATTATTATTATGTGTGTGTGTATGTGTGTATGTATTGTGTATGTGCTTTGTCCAGTAAATGTATTCAAATTTGCTGGTGTTTGCCCTTGTCCTAGTGAGGCTGCCCAGGATGAAGTGAACAATGAGAAAGAGAGAGAGAAAGAACCAAGAACCATTGCTGTGGACGAGGTAGGACGGAAAACTAGTAAGTTAAAAGGGATTGAGGAGATCATATCACATAAGGAGAGAGTGGGGAGTCACAGCAGCTCGAGTGGGTGTGTACACGTGACAACGAGGGTAAGTGTTGAAGACGCATCCCCTAAACGTGAGACGTTGAGCCCCTCCCTCTCCAAGAGCCAGAAGCGCCTAGTGTGAACTCCTGGTGACGTACAAGCACTCTACCCAGTTGTGGGTTGGGTTGTCCAGAAAGAAGGTTCAACAACTGACAACACCACCAACACAACTATAATAGTGTTCCTCACGTGTGCCCCAATTAATGAGGTGATTTGATAAAATACTATGCCTAAGATTACCATCCGAGTGCCGGAGGTGGGGTGGTTCAAATAACTTCGGCTATCACCTCGTTTCATCCGATCGTGATGGTCGAGTAGATTAAGGTGTCCTGTACACACCAGTTACGTTGCTCCTGGCAGTATGGGTTCGAGTAACTTCTGGGGTGTGTTATCAGTTAGATATAGTCCTGGGGACCATTCAGGCTTGTTCGCATTTGTGTTCCTCACGTGTGCTCTAATGAATGAGGTGATTTGATAAAATACTATGCCCAAGATTACCATCCGAGTGCTGGCGGTTGGGTGGTTCAAATAGCTTCGGCTATAACCTCATTTTGTCTGGTCGTGATGGTTGAGTGGATTAAGGTGTAATATAAACAACAGTTGTGTTGGTCCTGGCAGTATGGGTTAGAGTCACTTCTGGGGTGTGAGTTTTCAGTTGCATATAGTCCTGGGGACCATTCTGGATTGTTCGCATTTGTGTTCCTCACATATGCCCTAATGAATGAGGTGATTTGATAAACTATGCCCAAGATTACCATCCGAGTGCCGGCGGTGGGGTGGTTCAAATAGTTTCAGCTATCACCTCATTTTGTCCGTCCGTGATGGTCGAAGAGGATTAAGGTGCCCTGTACACACATGTTGCGTTGATCTTGGCAGTATAGGTTTCAATCACTTCTGGGGTGTGAGTTTTCAGATGCATATAGTCTTTGGGACCATTCAGGTTTGTTCGCATTTCTGTTCCTCACATGTGCCCTAATGAATGAGGTGATTTGATATAATACTATGCCCAAGATTACTATCTGAGTGCTGGATGTGAGGTGGTTCAAATAGCTTCGGCTATCACCTTGTTTTGTCCGATCGTGATGGACGAGTGAATTAATGTGTCCTGTACACACCAGTTGCGATGCTCCTGGCAGTATGGATTCAAGTCACTACTGGGATGTGAGTTTTCAGTTACATATAGTCATGGGGACCATTCAGGCTTGTTTGCGTTTGTGTTCCTCACGTGTGCCCCAATTAATGAGGTGATTTGATAAAATACTATGCCCAAGATTACTATCCGAGTGCCGGTGGTGTGGTGGTGTAAATAGCTTCGGCTATCACCTCATTTTGTCCGTTCTTGTTGGTCGAGTGGATTAAGGTGTCCTGTACACACCAATTGCGTTGCTCCTGGCAGTATGAGTTAGAGTCACTTCTGGGGTGTGAGTTTTTAGTTACTTATAGTCCTGAGGACCATTCAGGCTTGTTCACCTTTGTGTTCCTCACGTGTGCCCTAATAAATGAGGTGATTTGATAAAATACTATGCCCAAGATTACAGACCGAATGCCGGCGAATGGATAGTTCAAATATCTTCGGCTATCTCCTCATTTTATCAGGTCAAGACGGTCGAGTGGATTAAGGTGTCCAGTAAACACCAGTTGCGTTGCTCCTGGCAGTATGGTTTCGAATCACTTCTGGGGTGTGAGTTTTCAGTTGCACTATAGTCCTGGGGACCATTCAGGCTTGTTCGCATTTGTGAACCACACGTGTGCCCAATGAATGAGGTGATTTGTTAAAATTCTATGCGAAAGATTACCGTCCGAGTGCCGGCGGTGTGGTGGTTCAAATTGCTTCAGCTATCAACTCATTTCATCCAGTCGTAATGGTCAAGTGGATTAAGGTGTCCTGTACAAACCAGTTGCGTTGCTCCTGGCAGTATGGGTTCGAGTCACTTCTAGGGTATGAGTTTTCAGTTGCATATTGTCCTGGGGACCATTCAGGCTTTTTTGCATTAGTGTTCCTCACGTGTGCCCCAATGAATGAGGTGATTTGATAAAATACTATGCCCAAGATTAATATCCGAGTGCCGGCGGTGGGGTAAATCAAATAGATTCGGCTATTACCTCATTTTGTCCAGTCGTGATGGTCGAGTGGATTAAGGTGTCCTGTACACAGCAGTTGCGTTGCTTATGGCAGTATGGGTTCGAGTCACTTCTGTGTGTGAGTTTTCAGTTGCATATAGTCCTGGGGATCAAATAAAGGCTTGTTCGCATTTGTGTTCCTCACGTGTGACCTAATGAAAGAGGTGATTTGATAAAATACTATGCCCAAGATTAACATCCGAGTGCCGGCGGTGGGGTGGTTCAAATAGCTTCACCTATCACCTCATTTTGTCCGGTCATGATGGTCGAGTAGATTAAGGTGCTCTGTACACACCAGTTGCGTTGCTCCTGGCAGTATGGGTTTGAATCACTTCTGAGGTGTGAGTTTTCAGATGCATATAGTGTTCCTCACATATGCCCTAATGAATGAGGTGATTTGATATAATACTATGCCCAAGATTACCATCCGTGTGCCGGCGGTGGGGTGGTTCAAATAGCTTCGGCAATCACCTCCTTTTATCCGGTCGTGATGGTCGAGTGGATTAAGGTGTCCAGTACACACAAGTTGCATTGCTCCTGGCAGTATGGGTTCGAGTCACTTCTGGGGTTTGAGTTTTCAGTTGCATATAGTCCTGGGGACCATTCAGGCTTGTTCGCATTTGTGTTCCTCATGTGTGTCCCAATGAATGAGATGATTTGATAAAATACTATGCCCAAGATTACCATCCAAGTGCCGGCAGTGAAGTGGTTCAAATAGCTTCGGCTATCACCTCATTTTGTCCGGTCCTGATGGTCGAGTGGATTAAGGTGTCTTGTACACACCAGTTGCGTTGCTCCTGGCAGTATGGGTTTGAGTCACTTCTGTGTGTGAGTTTTCAGTTGCATATACTCCTTGGGACCATTCAGGCTTGTTCGCATTTGTGTTCCTCACGTGTGCCCTAATGAATGAGGCGATTTGTTTAAATATTATGCCGAAGAATACTATCCAAGTGCCGGCGGTAGGGTGTTTCAAATAGCTACAGCTATCTGCTAATTTTGTCCGGTCCTGATGGTCGAGTGGATTAAGGTGTCCTATACACACCAGTTGCGTTGCTCCTGGCAGTAGTGATTCGAGTAACTTCTGGGGTGTGAGTTTTCAGTTGCATATAGTCCTGGGGACCATTCAGGCTTGTTCGCATTTGTGTTCCTCACGTGTGCCCTCATGAATGAGGTGATTTGATAAAATACATTGCCCAAGATTACCATCCGAATGCCGACAGTGGGGTGGTTCAAATAGGTTCAGCTATCACCTCGTTTTGTCCGGTTGTGATGGTCGAGAGGATTAAGGTGTCCTGTACACACCAGTTGCGTTGCTCCTGGCAGTATGGATTCAAGTCACATCTGGGGTGTGAGTTTTCAGTTGCTTCTAGTCCTGGGGACCATTCAGGCTTGATCTCATTTGTGTTCCTCACGTGTGCCCCAAGTGAATGAGGTGATTTGATAAAATACTATTGCCAAGATTACCATCCGAGTGCCGGCGGTGGAGTGTTTCAAATAGCTTCGGCTATCACCTCATTTTGTCCGGTCATGATGGTTGAGTGGATTAAGGTGTCCTGTACACACCAGTTGCGTTGCTGCTTGCAGTGTGGATTCGAGTCACTTCTGGAGTGTGAGTTTTCTGTTGAATATAGTCCTGGGGACCATTAAGGCTTGTTTGCATTTGTGTTCCTCATGTGTGCCCCAATGAATGAGGTGATTTGATAAAATACTATGCCCAAGATTACCATTCGAGTGCCAGCGGTGGGATGGTTCAAAAAGCTTCGGCTATCACCTCATTTTGTCCTTTTGTGATGGTGGAGTGGATTATGGCGACCTGTTAACACCAGTTGCATTGCTCCTGGCAGTATGGGTTCGAGTCACTTCTGAGTGGGACTTTTCAGTTGCATATAGTCCTGGGGACCATTCAGGGTTATTCGCATTTGTGTTCCTCACGTGTGCCCCAATGAATGAATGAAGTGATTTGATAAAATACTATGCCCAAGATTACCATCCTAGTGCCGGCGGTGGGGAGGTTCAAATAGCTTCGGCTATCACCTCATTTTGTCCGGTCGTGATGGTCGAGTGGATTAATGTGTCCTGTACACACCAGTTGCGTTGCTTCTGGCAGTATGGATTCGAGTCACTTCTGGGGTGTGAGTTTTCAGTTGCATATAGTCCTGGGGACCTGTTGTAATCCAGAAGTTAGTAGGAATTATTAGCTAGAGGATCATTACTACAACACGTAACGAATGATGATTGGAAGTACATGTTAAGTAGACAGACTATGGATCACAAATCTAAGAAAGGTCAATGGATTAAGACCGAAGCTGTTTAGCCAAATTAATAATTCCTGGAAAGAGGAATTATTCTTCGTCAGGCTTCTAGGAACAAGATTACCGCTCTAGGGATAAAGTTAATCGGATTATACCTTCCTTGAGAGGCGTGGTGAAATGTTTGAGGCCATGGTTGGCTAAAGTCAGTCTGATTGTGGGAGTTGAACTAGCAAGTCCTTTGGATCCCCGTTTGCGGCAGCAACGAAGTGTAGCAGACAGAAATGCGAGAAACTGATGTGATCTTAGTGACGAAGTTAAGTCTGCAGTATGTGAGTATTGAATGAAAGACTAACCGGGTGTGGAGCGTTGTAGTAATCATTCCGTATTAGGGACTTAGGCGGAAGTTACGAGTGTGGGTGGTGATCGCGGAGGTCAAGTGGTCTATGGGTATTGGAAGTGTATTGACCTAATAGAGTATGTTAATTAATATAGTATTATTTGTCAGAGTCTATTCTTTGTAATTAAATGACAAAACCCGACGGCCTTTAAATACCTTCCATATGTTCATTCATTGTGTTCCAGTACAAACCTAGTGGTACGCCTCAAGGGTCTGGTGTGTGTAGGAGTACACGGTGGTAGTAACGGTTGCTGAGGCAAGGTGTTATGTGTTGTGTAATCGCTGTGTTCGGAATGAACCGGGGTTCAGCGTCACGACATATTTGGTGGCAGCGCAAACAGATTTTGGAACACTGCGAGATGAAGGAAGTGTGGTTCTGGTTTAGTTGGTGAGGGAATGTTCGGGAATTGGTAGACGTCGGGTTGTGTTCAGGACGGTGGATATTGGAGTGAGGAAGGGAAGGTGTGTGGGCCAGTGAGTGGCCATAGTGGGGTGTGGGGCCAAGGTGTGTGGCCAAGTGGAGTGGCCACGTTGTGCGGCAGGGAAAGGTCCCCCAAGGGGTGGAAACAGTAGTGTGGGGAACTGATAAGTGACGTTGTTAATGGTGGCTTAAAATTATAAGTGATTCTAGTGAGATTAAGGGAATAAGGCCAAGTAAGGTTACTGTACGGCAAAGTGTCAAGCTGGTTCATACACGAGCACATAAGGGGCGAGTAGCCATGACGGGTACGGGTAGTAATAGGGGCGCCAGTGGCCAGGCCACGAGTAATGTCGGTCAGGGTGAGAGTGGTGATAACACGGCGGCGTTGCTTACGGCGCAGGCGGCAGCGTCAGAGACAATTGGGCAGGTTGTACAGTGGTTGAAAAATGTGTTGAGCACGCATGAGACGACTAATGCAGGACCTAAGGTATATGGAGACATACCCACGTTTTGGGGTGCCAAACGGGATTCGAAAGATCAGTTACTGACGGATATTAACATTTTTCTTTGCTCTAGAGAAGGCGACTAGTGTGGGGTCATGGTCGGATCAGGCAAAGATTGCATTGGCATATTCCAAGGTGAAAGGGGAAGCAAACACCCTGCTTAACTCGGCGGAAATTAGAGAAATAAATAGTTATAGCGAGTTTAAGCAGGAACTGATAGATCATTACGATGTGCAGCACGATGCAGTAGAACTAAAGGCTCAGTTAGCTGCACTTAAACGAGAACCAGGGGAACAATTAAGGGCGTTTGGCCATAGAATAAGACTCTTGGGTGATGTGATTGAGCGGACGGAAACGCAGTTCACGGGGGTAGTAAGAGATTCTATGCAACGGAGTGTTTTTTTCGGTGCATTACCGCGGGAAAGTGCGTTACACTGCAGGGAAGCTAAGTCTTTTAAGGAAGCGGTGAAACATGCAGTGTTTTGGGCGGAGAATAGCCCGACACATAAACTGACAGAGGATGACATTTTCAAAGAAGTGTCCCCCAAGGAACAGGCAAATCTTGCAGACACGCAAGAGAGACAGGCTCAGCTCTGGGCCCCAGTAGCTCAGCCAGTGGAGGATGGACCCGCGGCGGGGGTCACACATTCCAAGGGCAAGGGGCGAGGTGCTCCTCGACGTAACAATAATAAGGGCTGGGAGCCAAGGGTGTTCCAGGGACACAATACGAGTGGTGTGTCGTGGGGACCCCATCAGGGTACTCGCGGGCAGCGAGGAGGCTATAACCAAGGGGCACGTGGAGGCAGGTTCACTCCTGCTCCACCACGATACTCGCCTGCTCAGGGAGCAACAGGAATGTACCACCAGAACCAGGGTACCGGTAGAGGGTATCCCCGGAGAACGGGGTACACTGCAGTTAAACACGAGCCAGAACGACCTAAGCAGACCAAAGTGTGTAAGCTGTGTGGTGACGGTAGTCACTTGGCCTGGCAGTGTAAGATTTTTGTTCCGCCTAATTACCCAGTGTGTACAGTAGGGGGTGGCGGACAGTGGTTGTGTACCGTCGGGTCGGGTCATCCCATAAAGGTGCATTTACGGTTAAAGGGCACTATCTATACAGCCTTGGTGGACACCGGTGCTTCCGTGTCCATCATGAGTCGTAGCGTGTTAGGATCAGACGTCAGGCTGATACCGAACAACAGGAGATTAACGGCGGTGGGGGATAATGCGTTGCGGGTGTTGGGAGAGACAACTGTGGATTTCCAGCTAGAAGATAGATGGTTTAAACATAGTTTTGTAGTAATACAGGATATAGGGCAGAAACATACCAACATTATCTTGGGAATTGATTTCCTCGAAAAATACTCATGTACCATAGCATTCAGCGCAAGGGGGAATAAATTGGCATGTGGGGGTCAAGCGGTAGACGTTAACAAGGTGAGGAGTAGAGAAGGAGTAGCAGTAGTGAGGGGTAACTGTGGTAACTCGGCTGGGGACCAGAATATACAGTGGGCAGTCACGGTACCCAAGGATGTCACCATTCAGGGAGAAGCATCCTTAGTGATTAAAATGGCATGTAAAGCCAAGGGAGTAGACGTTGTGCAAATTGAGCCATTGGATAATCCAGCAGGGTTGGTGATAATGGAGACTATTGAAGACATAAATGAAGGGGTAATTCGGTTGAGGGTTTTTAATCCCTCTCGGTGGCCAGTCACCTTGAGTAAGCATGCACAGGTAGCGTGGGGGCACCCGGTGGAGGAGATTATTGCAGCCATGTCAGTAAGTCAGAGTGAGGGCGATGAGGATAGAATGGATAAATTAATGGGCATAGTGGATAGGATGTCCATGGAAAGGGAGGTTAAGGAAGCCTTAAGGGGCTTAGTCAGGGAGTTCCCGGATGTTTTTGCGTTGAGAGGGGAACCCCCGGGGTGCATTACTCAAGGAGCACATAGGATTGACGTAGAGGGCGCACATCCAATATATACGAGAGCATATAGCATACCAGTGGCACACTAGAGGGAGGTGAAAGAGGAGATAAGCCAGCTAAGGGAGCATGATATCATTGAACCATCCAGTTCACCGTGGCACAGCCCTCTCGTAGTAGTCAGGAAAAAGAATGGAGGAGTGAAGTTATGCGTAGATTTCCGCAGAATAAACAAGCTGACGAAGGACGAAGCATACCCATTACCTAACATACAGGACACATTGACACACTTGAAGGGTACACAATATTTTACCACATTAGACCTGCTCAGTGGGTATCACCAGATACCGCTGGAGGAAGAGTCGAGGGAAATCACAGCGTTTAGTGCGTGCAACGATCTCTGGCAATATAAACGACTTCCTTTCGGGTTGAAGCCAGCACCTGCTGTGTTCAGTAGGCTAATGATGAGTGTATTATCGGGGTTGATAGGTCCCACAGCGTTGCTGTACCTCGATGACGTAATCGTGCTGGGAAAGTCATTAGAGGAGCACATGCATAATTTGAAGAAACTCTTGCTAAGGCTGAGGTCACACAACCTCAAAGTGAATTTCGAAAAATGCAGTTTTTTTGGAGAATTGGTAACATTCCTGGGTCATACAGTGGGCCGGATTGGTATCAGTCCATTGCCAGATAAAACCAGGGATATTCAAGAGTTCCCAGTTCCACAGAACAAGAAAGAGTGCAAATCTTTCCTGGGGTTGGTTAGCTATTATCGGCGATTTATTAAAGATTTTTCAAAAATTGCAAGACCATTACATCAGATCAGTGGACTTGCAGAGTTCGTGTGGGGGAAGGAACAACAGCAGGCGTTCCAGGTACTGAGGGCTGCTGTCAGCTCTCGCAGTATCTTGGCGCACCCAGATTTTAGCAAACCGTTTCTGGTGTATGCGGATGCTTCTGGCGCAGCGATAGGTGGTGTGGTAGCTCAGGTGGATAAGCGAGGACGGGAGCGTCCCAATGCATTTTGTTCACGAGTACTATGTCCTGCAGAGAGGAACTATAGTACGATTGAGAGGGAAGCGCTAGCGATCACATTCATATTACAACGGAATCGGTACATCTTGCTTGGACATGAAATTTGGCTCAGAAGCGATCACAAACCCCTTAAGTATGTGTTCGATTCCAAGGAGCCTTGTCAGCGACTGGCACGGTGGGTTACCTCACTCTCAGAGTTTAACATTACAAACTTTGAATATGTACCAGGGAAAAGCAATGTGGTCGCTGACGCGTTGTCAAGGTGTCACAATGTAGCAGTGGTGAGTGTAAGGGGGGAGGAAGATGTGTCGTGGAATGTGAGGGAGTTGATACGGAGTCAGGAAGGTCACCCCCTGTGGGGGGAGGTAAGGAAGTTTTTGAGGGGTCAGCGTGCGGAGTTGAGGAAGTCACTTCCAGCCCCAGTGGATGAGTTTGTGGTTGAAGATGAGGTGTTGTATCATCTTGGTAGGGTTTCGGGTATACGGCCTGAACCAGTATACCAGGCAGTCTTGACACCGGAGTTCCAGAGGACTGCAATGTATCTGTGTCATAACATCCCAGCCATGGAGGGGAGTCCAAGACGTTGCAGAGGGCACGTCAAAGGTTCTACTGGCCATCCATGGTAGAGATATCAACGTCTATGTAGCCTCTTGTGACAGTTGTCTGAGGTACGAGGCACATAGGTTGGGGGCGGAACCTTTGCGTAGGTGGCCGGATGTGAGTACTCCCTTCGAGAGAGTACACATAGATCTCATTGGGCCGCTACCACAAGCTCATTCAGGGGCGAGGTACATATTTGTAGCAGTGGATGCACTCACACGGTTCACTGTGGTGAGTGCACTCCGTTCTAAGTCGGCAGAGGATGTGACCCAGGCCATGGTGGAAAGTGTGTTAACCAGGTTTGGGGCTCCTCAACAAGTTGTGTCAGACCAAGGGTCAGAGTTTATCAATCAAGTATTTCAAAGCATCGCGAGTGTGTATCAATTCAAACATACTCCAGTGCTGGCATATCGACCATCGGCGAATGGTTTGGTTGAAAGACACAATGCTGAAGTAATCAGTATTCTGCGGCATTTGGCTGCAGATGATGTGCTTGCATGGGATCAGAGTTTGTCGATGGTGGAGTCGGCGCTCAACACAGCGTTCAATAGGTCGGTGGGAGAAACCCCGCATTTTTTGTTGCATGGGTTCGATCCCCGACTTCCGTTCACGACGTTCACAAGCAAGCAACCGCCATGCTATGCGTTAGACTTCAAAAGTCTGTAGGCGAGCAACCAAGGCATTTGACTTGGTGAAACTACATTTAAGAAAGTCGACAGAGGTAGCAGAGGCATATTATAATGCGCGGAACAAGGTCCAAGCAAAGGTGATCAATGAAGGTGATAGGGTATTCGTGAAGCAGATGCACGCTCAGGCAGAAGGTAAGTTGGCACCCAAGTTTATGGGGCCATGTCGGGTAATTAGCAAAAAGAATGCAGAAGTTAAGGTTAAGGTGCTAAACACAGGGCATGTGTTCTCCTGTCACCCAGACCGCGTCTATACACTGACCGGTCAGGCAAGTGAGGAGCCATACCCTACGGAGAGTGTGCCAGGGGAGAGCACACCAGCGGCTGAGAACATAGGTAGGGGTACGAGGAGTTGGCAATCAAGGGTAGATAACACAGAACAGCCTTCGCAGGACCGGGGACAAGGTCCACAGGCGACGGTGACACATCGCTATCCGACCCGCTCTCGTGGGGTCATGAACACAGAAGGAGCATAGTATGTACTGTAGAGTAGTGCATGGCCATGGTAGTTTTTGTAGAGTGTGGGGTAGTGTGTAGAGTGTGGGAGTGTGGTGTTGAGTGGTGCATGGGCATGGTAGTTTTGTAGAGTGTGGGGTAGTGTGTAGAGTGCGGTGTTGAGTGGTGCATGGGCATGGTAGTTTTTGTAGAGTGTGGGGTAGTGTGTAGAGTGCGGTGTTGAGTGGTGCATGGGCATGGTAGTTTTGTAGAGTGTGGGGTAGTGTGTAGAGTGCGGTGTTGAGTGGTGCATGGGCATGGTAGTTTTGTAGAGTGTGGGGTAGCGTATAGAGTGTTGTGTAGAGTAGCGTGTGTAGTGGGTGGTGTAGTGTTGTGGCGTTTGGACGCCTGGTATGGAGTGTGGTGTTGTGGAGTGCATAGCGGCACAGGAGGCCAGGTGGTGGTGGGTACGGTGAGTATCGGTGTAATGAGGTTAGGTGCGTCAGGACGCAGAGCCTGGCTGTTGAGAGACGTGGTGTTATAATGAGGTCATCAGTGGTTGGGTTGACCAGAGGTGATGGTGTGTCGGAGTGGGTAAGTCTTATGGATAAGATTATAATGTAGAATTTCAAAATTTCAGGTGTTGGTGGTTGCAGTGGACGAGCGAAGTAGATATACTAATTTCTTATTAAGTTGTTACAGGAATCTCGCTAGAGGCGAGCCAGTGGCAGTATGATGTTTTAGTGACATAAGTGTGAAATTATTTTAATGAGGTATTTATTGTGATAATGTATGTGTATGTATATACTGTCTATTACCTCATCGGCACCATTACTGAGTGTTAGGCTTGAGAAGGTCCCCCGGGATCATGTCACAGAGCTTCAGGTAGAGTAGAAGGGAAGCTATGAGGCTACACTCAGTTATTCTAGAAAAAAAGGGGGAGGAAGTGAAGCCAACGTGACGTTATAGGCGAAATTCGCCCCCTGACATCAAAGCAGGGATAAGGGCCAGCTGCAATGGTTTTGCAGCTGCGCTCAGGCTATATACGGGGAGAGAGTAAGGAGCCGAGGGGGTTATGTAATAATGGGATCGAGCCAGGGGGCTCCGAGGGAATATTTTGCAGGTAAAGCGGTCGGGAAGATGTGAATACAGGTGGACACACTCTGGACAGATGGGCCTAGAGTAATGTTCTACAGTTGTGGTGAGCACAGCAAGGAAGGATGACCAGAGAGCTGTGAGGTATCTACAGCGTTCTGGGGTTGGTGCCTTGGAACGAGACGGCAGCATAGATCCGAGGGGACATGACCCTGGGGTAGGAATCTCCGTTGCTCTGGAGGCCAGGATCATGTTAGCTCAGAGCAACGATATGACATTGACAACATTCACCAGGCTGGACAGCCTGGGTTTTGTCTGGGTCATGGAGGATCTAGGACCTAGCAACCATGGGACACGAAGACAAGAGAAGTGATGCTGCCAATTGTGGAGGAGGCCAGTGAAACATTGTGTGACCATTGTAAGCCCTTATGTCAACAGTACAGGGCAAGATGTTAATTTGTTAGTAACTTATTACTAAGGATGAAGAACCTTAGATATATATGTGTGTATATATTAATGACTAGTGTCATTTCTGTTTAAGTGCCAGCATTCTGGTCCATGTAATTTTATGGTTATGTTTGTATGTAATTATATGTCAGCAGTTTAGGTATATGTGCATTGTTGGAGATGGGAAAAATTATTACAGACTATTTTACCTGTGCTATGATGTGAATATAATGTATATGTTGGAGAAGTGTTGTGAGTCATGTCGGGGAAAATTTTAATTTATTTCATCGGGTGTATGATGAACTTATTGGATGATTTTTTAGTTGTACACATATGGTGGGTGCATCCTCCAGGTCCTTGCACTAATGGAACCATTGCAATGATGCATATGGGGACATATGCGTGTTTAAGGAGGGGAGTGGTGTTGTAATCCACAAGCTAGTAGGAATTATTAGCTAGAGGATCATTACTACAACACTTAACGAATGATGATTGGAAGTACATGTTAAGTAGACAGACTATGGATCACATATCTAAGAAAGGCCAATGGAATAAGACCGAAGCTGTTTAGCCAAATTAATAATTCCTGGAAAGAGGAATTATTCTTCGTCAGGCTTCTAGGAACAAGATTACCGCTCTAGGGATAAGGTTAATCGGATTATACCTTCCTCGAGAGGCGTGGTGAAATGTTTGAGGCCATGGTTGGCTAAAGTCAGTCTGATTGTGGGAGTTGAACTAGCAAGTCTTTTGGATCCCCGTTTGCGGCAGCAACGAAGTGTAGCAGACAGCTATGCGAGAACCTGATGTGATCTTAGTGTCGAAGTTAAGTCTGCAGTATGTGAGTATTGAATAAAAGACTAACCGGGTGTGGAGCGTTGTAGTAATCAATCCGTATTAGGGGCTTAGGCGGAAGTTACGAGTGTGGGTGGTGATCGCGGAGGTCAAGTGGTCTATGGGTATTGGAAGTGTATTGACCTAATAGAGTATGTTAATTAATATAGTATTATTTGTCAGAGTCTATTCTTCGTAATTAAATGACAAAACCCGACAGCCTTTAAATACCTTCCATATGTTCACTCATTGTGTTCCAGTACAAACCTAGTGGTACGCCTCAAGGGTCTGGTGTGTGTAGGAGTACACGGTGGTAGTAACGGTTGCTGAGGCAAGGTGTTATGTGTTGTGTAATCGCTGTGTTCGGAATGAACCGGGGTTCAGCGTCACGACAGACCATCCAGGCTTGTTCGCATTTGTGTTCCTCATGTGTGCCCTAATGAATGAGGTGATTTGATCAAATACTATGCCCAAGATTACCATCCGAGTGTCGGTGGTGGGGTGGTTCGTATAGCTTCGGCTATCACCTCATTTTGTCCGGTCGTGATGGTTGACTGGATTAAGGTGTCCTGTACACACCAGTTGCCTTGCTCCTGTCAGTATGGGTTCGAGTCACTTCTCGGGTGTGAGTTTTCAGTTCCATATAGTCCTGTGGACCATTCAGGCTTGTTTGCATTTATGTTCCTCACGTGTACCAAAATGAATGAGGAGATTTGATAAAATACTATGCCCAAGACTGCCATCTGAGTGCCGGCGGTGGGATGGTTCAAATAGCTTCGCCTATCAGGTCATTTTGCCCGGTCGTGATGAGCGAGTGGATTAAGGTGTCCTTTACACACCAGTTGCATTGCTCCTTGCAGTATGGGTTCGAGTCACTTCTGTGTGTGAGTTTTCAGTTGCATATATTCCTGGGGACCATTCAGGCTTGTTCGCACTTGTGTTCCTAACGTGTGCCCTAATGAATGAGGTGATTTGATAAAATACTATGCCCAAGAATACCATTTGAGTGCCGGTGGTAGGGTGGTTCAAATAGCTTCGGCTATCACCTCATTTTGTCCGGTCATGCTGGTCGAGTGGATTAAGGTGCCCTGTACACATGAGTTGCATTGCTCCTGGCAGTATGGGTTTTAATCACTTCTGGGATGTGAGTTTTCAGTTGCATATAGTCCTGGGGACCATTCAGGCTTATTCGCATTTGTGTTCCCTACGTGTGCTCTAATGAATGAAGTGATTTGATAAAGTATTATGCCCAATATTACCATCCGAATGCCGGCGGTAGTTTGGTTGAAATAGCTTCAGCTATCACCTCATTTTATCCGGTCGTGATGGTCGAGTGGATTAAGGTGTCCTGTACACACCAGTTGCATTGCTCCAGGCGGTATGGGTTCGAGTCACTTCTGGGGTGTGAGTTTTATGTTGCATATAGTCTGGGGGACCATTCAGGCTTGTTCGCACTTGTGTTCCTCACGTGTGCCCTAATGAATGAGGTGATTTGATAAAATACTATGCCCAAGAACACCATCTGAGTGCCGGTGGTAGGGTGGTTCAAATAGCTTCGGCTATCACCTCATTTTGTCCAATCATGCTGGTCGAGTGGATTAAGGTGCCCTGTACACACGAGTAGCATTGCTCCTGGCAGTATGGGTTTTAATCACTTCTGGGATGTGAGTTTTCAGTTGCATATAGTCCTGGGGACCATTCAGGCTTATTCGCATTTGTGTTCCCTACGTGTGCTCTAATGAATGAGGTGATTTGATAAAGTATTATGCCCAAGATTACCATCCGAGTGCCGGCAGTGGGGTGTTTCATATAGCTTCCACTATCACCTCATTTTGTCCGGTCATGATGGTCGAGTGGATTAAGGAGTCCTGTACAAACCATTTGCGTTGCTCCTGGCAGTATGGGTTCGAGTCACTTCTGGGGTGTGAGTTTTCAGTTGCATATAGTCCTGGGGACCATCCAGGCTTGTTTACATTTGTGTTCCTTACGTGTACCCCAATGGATGAGGTGAATTGTTAAAATACTAAGCCCAAGATTACCATTCGAGTGCCGGCGGTAGGGGTGGTTCAAATAGCTTCGGCTATCACCTCATTTTATCCGGTCATGATGCTCGAGTGGATTAAAGTGTCTTGTACACACCAATTGCGCTGCTCCTGGCGGTATGGGTTCGAGTCACTTCTGGGGTGTGAGTTTTCAGTTGCATATGGTCCTGGGGACCATTCAGGCTTATTCGCATTTGTGTTTCTCACTTGCGCCCCAATGAATGAGGTGATTTGATAAAATACTATTCCCAAGATTACCATCCAAGTGCCGGTGGTAGGGTGGTTCTTATAGCTTCGGCTATCTCCTCACATTATCCGGTCGTGATGGTCGAGTGGATTAAGGTGTCCTGTACACACCAGTTGCGTTGCTCCTGGCAGTATGGGTTCGAGTCACTTCTGTGTGTGAGTTTTCATTTGCATATAGTCCTGGGGACCATTCAGGCTTGTTCGCATTTGTGTTCCTCACGTGTGTCCTAATGAATGAGGTGATTTGATAAAATACTATGCCCAAGATTACCAACCGAGTAATGGCGGTGGGGTTACCTTACCTTACCTTGAGGTTACCTTGAGGTGCTTCCAAGGCTTAGTGTCCCCGCGGCCCGGTCGTCGACCAGGCCTCCTGGTTGCTGGTGTGGTTCAAATAGCTTCTGCTATCACCTCATTTTATCCAGTCATGATGGTCGAGTGGATTAAGGTGTCCTGTACACACCAGTTGCGTTGCTCCTGGCGGTATGGGTTCGAGTCACTTCTGGGGTGTGAGTTTTAAGTTGCATATAGTCCATGGGACCATTCAGGCTTGTTCACATTTGTGTTCCTCACGTGTGCCCTAATGAATGAAATGATTTGATATAATACTATTCCTAAGATTACCATCCGAGTGCCGGTGGTGGGGTGGTTCAAATAGCTTCGGCTATCACCTCATTTTTTCCGGTCGTGATGGTCGATTGGATTAAGGTGTCCTGTACACACCAGTTGCGTTGCTCCTGGCAGTATGGGTTCGAGTCACTTCTGAGTGTGAGTCTTCAGTTGCATATAGACCTGGGGACCATTCAGGCTTATTCGCATTTGTGTTCCTCACGTGTGACCCAGTAAATGAGGTGATATGATAAAGTATTATGCCTATGATTACCATCCGAATGCCGGCGGTAGGGTGGTTGAAATAGCTTCAGCTATCACCTCATTTTATCCGGTCATGATGGTCGAGTGGATTAAGGTGTCCTGTACACACCAGTTGCGTTGCTCCTGGCAGTATGGGTTCGAGTCACTTCTGAGTGTGAGTCTTCAGTTGCATATAGACCTGGGGACCATTCAGGCTTATTCGCATTTGTGTTCCTCACGTGTGACCCAGTAAATGAGGTGATATGATAAAGTATTATGCCTATGATTACCATCCGAATGCCGGCGGTAGGGTGGTTGAAATAGCTTCAGCTATCACCTCATTTTATCCGGTCGTGATGGTCGAGTGGATTAAGGTGTCCTGTACACACCAGTTGCATTGCTCCAGGCGTTATGGGTTCGATTCACTTCTGGGGTGTGAGTTTTCAGTTGCATATAGTCCTGGGGACCATGAAGTGATTTGATAAAATACTATGCCCAAGATTACCATCCGAGTGCCGGCAAAGGGGTGGTTCAAATAGCTTCCACTATCACCTCATTTTGTCCGGCCGTGATGGTCGAGTGGATTAAGGTGTCCTGTACACACCAGTTGCATTGCTCCTGGCAGTATGGGTTCGAGTCACTTCTGTGTGTGAGTTTTCAGTTGCAGATAGTCCTGGGGACCATTCAGGCTTGTTCGCATTTGTGTTCCTCACGTGCGTCCTAATGAATGAGGTGATTTGATAAAATACTATGCCCAAGATTACCATCCGAGTAACGGCGGTGGGGTTACCTTTTCTTACCTTGAGGTTACCTTGAGGTGCTTCCGGGGCTTAGCGTCCCCGTGGCCCGGTCGTCGACCAGGCCTCTTGGTTGCTGGGGTGGTTCAAATAGCTTCTGCTATCACCTCATTTTATCTGGTCGTGTTGGTCGAGTGGATTAAGGTGTCCTGTTCACACCAGTTGCGTTGCTCCTGGCGGTATGGGTTCAAGTCACTTCTGGGGTGTGAGTTTTAAGTTGCATATAGTCCTAGGGACCATTCAGGCTTGTTCACATTTGTGTTCCTCACGTGTGCCCTAATGAATGAGGTGATTTGATATAATACTATTCCTAAGATTACCATCCGAGTGCCGGTGGTGGGGTGGTTCAAATAGCTTCGGCTATCACCTCATTTTTTCCAGTCGTGATGGTCGAGTGGATTAAGGTGTCCTGTACACACCAGTTGCGTTGCTCCTGGCAGTATGGGTTCGAATCACTTCTGGGGTGTTAGTTTTTAGTTGCATATAGTTCTGGGGACCATTCAAGCTTGTTTGCATTTGTGTTCCTCACGTGTGCCCCAATGAATGAGGTGATTTGATAAAATACTATGCCCAAGATTACCATCCGAGTGCTGACAGTGGGGTTATCTTGAGATGATTTTCGGGATTTTTAGTGTCCCTGCGGCCCAGTCCTCGACCAGGCCTCCACCCCCAGGAAGCGGCCCGTGACAGCTGACTAACACCCCAGGTACCTATTTTACTGCTAGGTGAAAGGGGCATAGGGTGAAAGAAACTCTTCCCATTGTTTCTTGCCGGCGCCCGAGATCGAACCCGGG
Source organism: Procambarus clarkii (assembly GCF_040958095.1). NCBI lineage: Eukaryota > Metazoa > Arthropoda > Malacostraca > Decapoda > Cambaridae > Procambarus > Procambarus clarkii. Next base: position 48,845,789 of record NC_091165.1, on the reverse strand, counting down.
ACCACAGGATCACAAGTCCAGTGTGCTGTCCGCTCGGCCGACCGGCTACCCTTAGTGGTTCAAATAGCTTCGGCTATCATCTCATTTTGTCCGGTCGTGATGGTCGAGTGGATTAAGGTATCCTGTACACACCAGTTACGTTGCTCCTTTCAGTATGGGTTCGAGTCACTTCTGTGTGTGAGTTTTCAGTTGCATATAGTCATGGGGACCATTCAGGCTTGTTTGCATTTGTGTTCCTCACGTTTGCCCCAATGAATGAGGTGATTTGTTAAAATACTATGCCCAAGATTACCATTTGAGTGCCGGCGGTGGGGGTTACCTTACCTTGAGGTTACCTTGAGGTGTTTCCTGGGCTCAGCGTCCCCGCGGCCCGGTCGTCGACCAGGCCTCCTGGTTGCTGGACTGATCAACCAGGCTGTTAGACGCGGCTGCTCGCAGCCTGACGTATGAGTCACAGCCTGGTTGATCAGGTATCCTTTGGAGGTGCTTATCCAGTTCTCTCTTGAACACTGTGAGGGGTCGGCCAGTTGTGCCCCTTATGTGTAGTGGAAGCGTGTTGAACAGTCTCGGGCCTCTGATGTTGATAGAGTTCTCTCTTAGAGTACCTGTTGCACTTCTGCTTTTCAACGGGGGTATTCTGCACATCCTGCCATGTCTTCTGGTCTCATGTGATGTTATTTCTGTGTGCAGGATTGGGACCAGCCCCTCAATTATTTTCCACGTGTAAATTATTATGTATCTCTCCCGCCTGCGCTCAAGGGAGTACAGATTTAGGCTCTTTAGTCGGTCCCAGTAATTTAGATGTTTTACTGAGTGGATTCTAGCAGTAAAGGATCTCTGCACGCTCTCCAGGTCAGCAATTTCTCCAGCTTTGAAAAGGGCTGTCATTGTGCAGCAGTACTCCACTCTAGAGAACACAAGCGTTTTGAAAAGTATCATCATCGGTATAGCATCTCTAGTGTGAAAAGTTCTTGTTATCCAACCATTCATTTTTCTTGCAGTTGTGACGGCTACTTTATTGTGTTCTTTAAAGGTAAGGTCTTCCGACATGAGTACACCCAGATCCTTTACATTGCCTTTTCGTTCTATATTATGATTTGCCTGAGTTTTGTACGTGGTTTTTGTTTTTATATTTTCAATTTTTCCGTAGCGCAAGAGCTGGAACTTATCCTCATTAAACACCATAATTTTTTCTGTAGCCCATAGAAAGACCTGATCTACATCTGATTGGAGGTTTGCCGTGTCCTCTATGTTGCCAACTCTCATGAAAATCCTAGTGTCATCTGCAAAGGATGATACAGTGCTATAGGTTGTGTTATTGTCTATGTCCGATATGAGGATGAGAAAAAGTACTGGAGCAAGCACAGTACGCTGGGGGACTGAGCTCTTCACGGTTGATGGGCTGGATTTTATTTTGTTGACTATTACACATTGGGTTCTGTTAGTCAGGAAATTGTAGATCCATCTGCCTATTTTCCCGGTAATTCCTTTTGAACGCATTTTATGTGCAATAACACCATGGTCACATTTATCAAAAGCTTTAGCGAAATCTGTGTAAATTACATCAGCGTTTTGTTTGTCTTCCATAGCATCTAATGCCATATAGTGGTCCAGCAACTGCGACAGGCAAGAGCGCCCTGTTCTGAAACCATGATGTCCAGGGTTATGGAGATGCTGTGATTCCTTGTATTTTGTGATCTTACTTCTTAGCACTCTCTCAAAAATTTTTATGATGTGCGATGTTAGTGCTATCGGTCTGTAAGCTTTTGCCTCTGCCTTATTTCCTCCTTTATGGAGTGGTGCTATTTCTGCTGTTTTTAGTATGTCAGGGATAACGCCAGTATCTCGGCTTTGTCTCCACAGAATATGAAGGGCCTGCGATAGTGGTTTTTTACAGTTCTTGATGAATATGGAGTTCCAAGAATCCGGGCCTGGTGCAGAGTGCATAGGCATACTGTTTATGGCTTCTTCAAAATTTAGTGGGGATTGGGCGACGTCTGATATATGATTTGATGTTGGTATCATATCCATGAAAAATTAATTTGGGTTATCAATCTTTAGTGCATTTAATGGCTCGCTGAAAACAGAGTCGTACTGCTTCCTCAGTAACTCGCTCATTTCTTTGTTGTCATCGGTGAAAGTTCCATCTCCCTTTCGCAGGGGCCCTATACTAGATGTGGTTTTTGATCTTGATTTTGCATAGGAGAAAAAATATTTCGGATTTCTCTCTATTTCACTGATTGCCTTTTGCTTTCTTTGCCTCTCCTGGGTTTTTTTTATGATTCTTGTAGCTTGAGTTCAATTGTTTCTATTTCTCTACCTAACCTTCTTCGCCGTTCTTAAGATAGGGTGCGACTCTCAAGTTGTTCAGCGATTCGTTTTCTTCACCTATATAGGGAACGACGTTCCCGTTCCAATCTGCATCTCTTTCTCTTTTTTCTTAGGGGTATGCGGTTTGAACATATTTCTAGTGCTACTGAGCTTATTTTTTCCAGGCTGGCATTTCCAGTTCAGGTTGGCATTGTTGGGATCGAACTGTCGACAACCCAACACATTTAATTTAGGTTTATTCTGATGCTTCGTTGTACTACAACGGGGTACATGAATCTAAACAGGTGTCAGCCTCAGCCGGACCTGTTGTCAGGTGCGACACACTTTGTGCCGAGGTCTGACAAAGGACAAGAAAATAAGATGGTATAAAACTTCATCATGGATATATTTTGATATATCTCTAATCACCTTATATACAATATTTTACATGTATATATATATGTGCATTGTACACAAGTACAGTTAAATATATATAGAGAGAGAAAGATACTACGACCATGCTACGGTCGCCTCTTGTCCGATTGATCTTCCCACTTATAAATCATCTACTTTCCTGCAATTTGTACCGCTATCAGGAAAATCGTTACCTCCATGCCGACCTCTAAATCTCACAGCTGTTATCTTCCATAACTTTCAAGAGCGTCGACCATGCCTCGAGGTCCTCTTCCTTCATGAGGGTGGAGCACACTAACAGTTGGGTCGGTTGGTCACACATCCAAACGCGACGACAGCCTGTTGACTCAATGGAGTGGAGTAGATGTCTGTCTCTCCACATGCTCCGGCCAGCACACGTTACCTCGCCCGGTGGTTCTGATTGGCTAACAGACATTCCCGCCACCGGACGAGCCACACCGTGCTGACAGTTAACGACCTCCATGGTTGTTAACCTCGTTCTTCCTGTAATAATGAACGTATGACTTAAATAATCGTGCCTTTATGCGATGAAATAACACGAAATACGATATACCGTAACACTCCTCCCCCCTTAAAAGAGTGTTATTTCGGAGCATCCACACTAATTTTCTCTACCGGCATTATTCCTTTTTCGTCCATCCTACAAAGATTCAACTCAATCTAGTAATGACATGTCTTATCAGACATACCTTATTTTTGTAGACATGGTGCCGTACCTACTGACCACTGATCTTTGGCGTACAGGATCTCCTTTTCCTCCGACTGCACACAAAATCTGTTTTAACAACAAATTATCTTTAAGTATATACAGAAAAATACATATGTACATTTTCTGAACACACCGCTTTGGAAGTTGTGGCTGATACAAAAGTACTTTCCTGAAGTCTACCGTCCTTCATCAATTCACTATTTTCTTTTCTAAAACGTTTTATTTCACACTGTCGACCGTTTTCTTTATACCATACTACGGGATAATGCGTCAGCCATTACGTTCTCCTTTACTTTAATGTGTACTATATTTAAGTTATAGTCTTGTAATATTAGAGCCCACCTGGTTAGGCGTTGGTTGGTATTCTTCATTTTATTTAAAAATACGAGCGGGTTATGATCTGTGAAGACCGTAACAGGTCCTATGCCCGCTCCCACGTATACCTCAAAATGCTGTAGCGCCATCACTAAGGCTAAGGTTTCCTTTTCAACGGTACTATATGCTCTTTGGTTAGGTAAAAATTTCCTAGAGAAATAGGACACTGGTTTACTAGTTCCATTTTGGTTCTGAGTCAAAACAGCGCCCGCACCTACATCACTTGCATCGACAAAGAGGGAAAATGGCTTCTGAAAATCGGGTGAAACCAATACAGGGGCTTCTGTTAGCAATGATTTCGTTTTATTAAACGATTCTTGACAGGCTTCGTCCCACTGCCACTTCTTATGTTTCGCTAAAAGTCCTGTTAATGGTGCTGCAATGGTTGCAAAATTTCTGCAGAATTTTCTATAGTACCCCACCATGCCTAGGTACCTGAGTAAATCTCTTCTCCCTCTAGGCACCGGGTACTTATCTATGGCTTCAACTTTTTGTCTGACAGGGGCAACCTCCCCTTGTCCTACGATGTATCCAACATATTGCAATTTTGCTTTGCCAAATTCACTTTTTGGGAGATTAAGTCAAATTTACCTCTTCCAATTTATCAAACAACTCTTAGTTGATGAAGGTGTTCTTCCCACGAGTGTGAATACACTATGATGTCATCAATATAAACTGTACAACCTACCATCCCTTGTAGGATTTTATTCATGGCTCTCTGGAAACAACTTCCACTATTTTTCATACCGAATGGTAGTACTTTATATTGATAAAGACCGTCAGGTGTCACGAAGGCAGAGATTCTCTTGGCACTCTCTGAGAGGGGTATCTGATAGTACCCTTTCAAAAGGTCAATTTTAGATACGAACTGGGCGTGTCCTATTTGGCCAATACAATCCTCAATTCGAGGAATTGGGTACGAATCTGCGATAGTGACCGAATTCACCTTTCTGTAATCCGTGCACAACCTATGTGTGCCATCTGGCTTTTTCACCAGTAGACAAGGTGAGCTCCAATCACTGTCGCTCAATTCTGCCAGATCGTTATCCAATAGATATTTTACCTCACGTCGCATAATTTCTCTCTTTTCAGGATTTATTCTATACGAATGTTGCTTTATTGGTCGAGCTCCTCCTACATTTTCCTCGTGCGTAATTTCGCGGTGTCGTCGCGGTACGTCAGAGAATAGTGATAGGTATTTCATGAGAATCTCTTCTATGTCCTGCCTCCTTTGATCATCTAAGTATGTCAAGTGTGCATTCATCTCTCGTAACCACTGAGAATTAGAAATTCGGGCTCCATCTGCTCTTTCTAGCCTCTTATGGTTTAATTCCGTAAACTCGTTGGAAACTGCGCACATTACAGCAGTGTCTAGTTGCCCATCCTCATCTCTATCCCAATACCTTTTCATTAAGTTCACGTGACATATCTGGGATTTTCTCGGTCTGTCAGGCATGTGTATTACGTACGTTAAATCATCAAGTTTCTTCTTGACCATATAGGGTCCACAAAATTTTGAATCATTTGCCGTCCCTTTTACAGGTAGATAGACCAATACCTTATCACCTGCATTAAAACTTCTCTTTTTGGTACCTTTGTTGTAATATTTTGCCATGGTCGCTTGGGATATTTTCAAATTTTCCTTCGCCAGCTTTCGCGCCCTGAACAATCTGCATTTAAACTTTTGAACATACGTTTCCAGATTATCTCTTGAACCTTCAGATGTTAACCGATCCTTCAACATAACTATAGGACTTCTCACCGTATGCCCATATACTAATTGAAACGGTGTCATGCCTAAGGACTCAACTACTGAATCCCTGATAGCAAACATTATTGAGGCGATGGCCTCGTCCCACTGTGCCCCTTGCTCAGCACAATAAATTCACAAAAGGCTCTTCATAGTGCCATGAAAACGTTCGATGGCCCCTTGAGATTGGGGATGATAGGGAGATGACCTAATCTGTTTCCACATCCCAATCCTTCATTGTCTTACGGAACAGCTTTGATTGAAAAACACTGCCCAAATCCGATTGCAAAACCTTTGGCATTCCTGCCCACGAAAAATATTGCTGTAACCTGTCAAGCAATATTCTGGAGGTTATCTTTCGCACGGGAAATGCCTCGGGAAAACGAGTCGCTGAGCACATTATGGTAAATAAGTATTCGTTCCCTTTTCTTGTTCTGGGTAGGGGACCTACACAATCCACTATTATTCTTTCAAAAGGTTCCCCAAACGCTGGAATTGGCTTTAGTTGGGCTCTAGGAAGCGCTGGAGCAGGTTTTCCCGCTCTCTGACAGGGTAAACAAGTTCTGCAATACCTTTTTACATCTGCCGCCATACCTGGCCAATAAAAATGGTCTTGTATTTTACTAAGTGTCTTATGAACACCGAGATGTCCCGCCATTTCTAATGCATGGGCAACTTCCAATACAGAGTTCCTATAACCTTAAGGTACCATCACTTGATCCTTTTTAACCCAGTCTTTGTCAGCTGGCGCGTGGTCTGATCGCCATTTTCGCATCAAAACCCCGTCGTCCAGGTAATAGTAAGTGGGTGACGTGATACAAGCATTTCCTCCCTTAGCTTCCTTTATATATTCTTCAAATTCTAATATCTGGGCAGCTATAAACTCTGGTTTGCTTACCTTTACGTGGGATGGTAATTGTGGTCTTACTTCCACTCTCGCTGTACTTGGTGCGGCACTGTCCTCAAACAAGTCTTTCAATCCAAAATCCACCTCTTCCTCCTCCATTGCAGAAGATACGTCCATCCTCTCTGGCACATCTCTTAGTCGAGCACTCTGCGCTCGGGTTACAACGCAGGCTGGATATACTTCTATTTGATCATCTTCTGAGGGATCCTCCAGAATACTGGCGAGCGTTATGTTATTACATTTTTCATCTTCCACATTGATTTGATGTTCGTTTGGTACATCACTGCGCAGTACCTCTGGCAACACACTTGAGCCGCACAAATCGTTGCCCAAGATGACATGTACTCCAGGAACGGGTATGTCCGAGCACACTCCTAACATCACTTCATCTGTAAAGTAATCAGAGGTTAGCTTTACTGTACACACAGGTATATGCATCTCTGAATTTATACCCCGTACCTTTATTATTTGGCCATTTATACAAGATCCGTACTCAGGAATCAAGCTTTTCAGTATTAAGCTCTGATTCGCTCCTGTGTCACGAAATATTGTGACTTGTTGATCAGGATGACCCCCAATACTCACCATACCTTTGCTAATGAAAGGGTTATATCCTTTCGTAATGGACATCTTCTCCTGGGGCAATTCCTCCTCTAAATTTATTTAAGGACTTCTGTATTTACTTACTGTGAGGGACACCACTCTTCTGCCTTGCCTACACTCTCTACTTAAGTGTCCAGGCTTGTTACATGTGTAGCATATTACCTGAGAAGAGAATCCTCGTCCTCTCGAACCACATTGTCCATTATAATAGGATTCGCCACGTTTCCACTGTCCTGTACCTCGATATCTAGACGTATTTCCTCCCTGACCCGAGGGTGCGCTAGCCTGACCCTCGAATGCGTCACCTCCCGACGGAGATAATTCCACATACCCCTGACTTTGTCGGGCTATCGGCTTGCCAGTATATCCACGACCATCTCTACTGTTCCACGTATACCGTCTTTTACTACCCTGCAACTTTGCGTGACCTTTTTCTTCATATTCCTGGAGACTTCTGTAAACTTCCGTAATTACATCTGCTTTGTCCGCTGCTTCTAAGAGTGTTTTTATTCCTGCTTCTTGAACCTTAAACCTGGTGTCTGGAGTCACCATCTCCAAGAATTTTTCCATTAACATCCATTGTTTCAAGTCTTCGAAAGATTCTACCTTTTCGGAACCCATCCATCTTTGAAATCTACGTTCCAAATCTCTGGCTGTTTCAGCATATGTGCTCCTCTGTGTCTTTACCATTTCTCTGAACCGCTTCCGGTAAGCTTCAGGTGTCAGTAGAAATGACCTTAATACGCTGTTTTTCACAGTCCAGTAATTTTTACAATCGTCAAGAGAGAGTTGGGTATAGGCCTCTCTCGCTGCCCCAGTCAATCTTATTTGCACCAATTGGGCCCAATCCTCCTCTGGCCACTGCTTTAGTGTAGCAACTTTTTCAAAATGCTCAAAAAAGGACTCAGCCTCTTCTGGACAAAATTGCAGAACCTCCTTTTCACGTGCCTTGTGATCATATGCTGCAGGCATAGGTGTACTCTCCGAGTGTACCTCTCGCTCTCGCCTCTGAGCAGCCACAAATTTATTTGCTTCGATTTCCATTTGCTTCGTTTTCTCCTTTTCTAATTCTACACGCGTTTTTTGCTCACTTTCAAGTCTCACTTTCTCTAATTTCAGTTTCTCTAACTGAAACTGTCTCTCTTCCCTCTTAATTTGAGCTTCCAGTTTCAAACGTTCCAATTCATATTCTAAATTTCCACTCCTACGAGACGAATTAGAAGACACTTCCTCATTATCTTGTTCCCCACTTTCCTTTGCACTCACATCTAATCCTACCGCTCCGACGTCTTCGCGCCGTGACCTTACTTTATTTCCAAGTTCTTGTCTCATATAGACCACTTTAGTCGACACTAATTCTATCTCATAGTGTTCGGCGATTTGCTTCAGCTGTTCTTTCGTACAGCTCTCCAAAATCAATGGGTCCTCTTTTGTTATAAATTCTTGGACACGATCCATGATGAAAACTTTGCCTGGCTGGACACTTAGATGACTAGCAATGGGTGCTGCAAGTGTACACAGTGTGTCTTGCTCAAAACACTCCCGGACAGGCCCCCAAATGTGTTGGGATTGAACTGTCGACAACCCAACACATTTAATTTAGGTTTATTCTGATGCTTCGTTGTACTACAACGGGGTACATGAATCTAAACAGGTGTCAGCCTCAGCCGGACCTGTTGTCAGGTGCGACACACTTTGTGCCGAGGTCTGACAAAGGACAAGAAAATAAGATGGTATAAAACTTCATCATGGATATATTTTGATATATCTCTAATCACCTTATATACAATATTTTACATGTATATATATATATATATATATATGTGCATTGTACACAAGTACAGTTAAATATATATAGAGAGAGAAAGATACTACGACCATGCTACGGTCGTCTCTTGTCCGATTGATCTTCCCACTTATAAATCATCTACTTTCCTGCAATTTGTACCGCTATCAGGAAAATCGTTACCTCCATGCCGACCTCTAAATCTCACAGCTGTTATCTTCCATAACTTTCAAGAGCGTCGACCATGCCTCGAGGTCCTCTTCCTTCATGAGGGTGGAGCACACTAACAGTTGGGTCGGTTGGTCACACATCCAAACGCGACGACAGCCTGTTGACTCAATGGAGTGGAGTAGATGTCTGTCTCTCCACATGCTCCGGCCAGCACACGTTACCTCGCCCGGTGGTTCTGATTGGCTAACAGACATTCCCGCCACCGGACGAGCCATACCGTGCTGACAGTTAACGACCTCCATGGTTGTTAACCTCGTTCTTCCTGTAATAATGAACGTATGACTTAAATAATCGTGCCTTTATGCGATGAAATAACACGAAATACGATATACCGTAACAGCATTTTCTAGCTGTTTTTCCCAGTTTATTTCCGTGAAGTCCTGGTTTATTTGCTCCCAGTTTATCTGTTTATTATTGAAGTTGAATTTGCTGAAATCTCCTCCACCAGGAATCTGGACTGGTTTTGAAGGTCCATTCCCCATGGTTGTCAGAACTTCAATTAAGTTGTGATCTGAGTAACAGGTATTTGTAATCATTATGTTCCCGATCAACTCATCATTATTAGTGAAAATGAATTCCAGCGTGTTCTCCTTCTTAGTTGGTTCTACTATTTGCTGGTTTAAGGCAAACTTATCGCACATCCGTAGCAGGTCATTTGCATGTGCCTGTTCATTTAGGCTACTTCCTGGTATTCTTTCTGATGTTACTGTATTAGCCAGGTGCTTCCATTTCAGGTGCCGTAGGTTGAAGTCCCCAAGCAGGATGATGTTCGGAGCTGGATTTGTGAGGTTTTCCAAGCAGTGTTCTATTTTCATTAGTTGGTCTTTAAACTGCTGAGGGTTTGCCTCCGGTGACTTATATACAAGGACAACAACTACATTTAGGGTCTCTATTTTGACTATCAGCACTTCCACCATATCATTTGAGGTGTTTAGCAGCTCAGTACAGATGAGTGTGTCTTTGATGTAGAGGCTGACCCCACCCTGAAGCCGGTGTTTCCTATCACATCTGAAGAGATTGTACTCTGAGATCCATATTTCACCATCAAGGCAGTCCTTTGTGTGAGTTTCCTTTAGGGCTGTAAACACTGCATTTGCTTCATGAAGGAGACCATCTATAAAGTGAACTTTGTTGGATTTGCGTGCTTTTATACCCTGGATGTTGGCAAATATAAATGATGTTATCGTGTTAGTGGAAGTGCTGGATGCTTTACTTGGTGTTAATATCTGAGGCTCTGGTAAGGAGGCCACTGTGTTTGCGTCCTCTCTAGCATTTGACCGAGTTGGTGGTAGAGTCTGGTCATTTTTAGCCATTCTTCTCCTCCTCCTCTTGCTAAAAAATTATCCCGGTCAATGGAGTAGTGTCTGTTTTCATAGTGGTAGTCTCTCGGTTTTATTCGCCTGGTACCTCTTATATGAAAAGCTGGACATTCAGCATTGAAGCACTCTTTCCTGTCCAAAGAGTTCTTGCAAATTTCTGGGTGAAAGAATTCACAGCTTTTGGTACATTTACCTGAATTGAGGTGGTTTCTGCACTTTCTAGGGTGATCGTATTTACATGTTCCATTTGTTCTTCCCGATTCCCCATGCTTACAGGTAGCCCATTTGTAATACCAACAGATTTTGGGGCCTTGTTTTGTTAGTTTCCCTGTGCCAGGGACCGCACTCTGCTGCGGCGTCCACGACACTGTGCCCTGCTCCGGTGCCTGTGACACCGTGCTCTGCTCCGGGGCCTGTGACACCGCGCTCCGCTCAGCGGTCCCCGACTCGGCGCCCTGCTCAGGCGTCCCCGACTCCGCGCCGGGCTCAGGCGTCCCCGACTCCGCACCGTGCTCAGGCGTCCTCGACTCCGCGCCCTCGACTCCGCGGGATGGTTCAAATAACTTCGGCTATCAGCTGATTTTATCCAGTCGTGATGGTCGAGTGGATTAAGGTGTCTTGTACACACTAGTTGCATTGCTCCTTGCGGTATGGGTTCGAGTCACTTCTGGGGTGTAAGTTTGTAGTTGCATATAGTCCTGGGGATCATTCAGGCTTGTTCGCATTTGTGTTCCTCACGTGTGCCCTAATGAACGAGGTGATTTGATAAAATACTATGCCCAAGATTACCATCTGAGTGCCGGTGGTGGGGTGGTTCAAATAGCTTCGGCTATCACCTCATTTTCTCTGGTCGTGATGGTCGAGTGGATTAAGGTGCCCTGTACACACCAGATGCATTACTCCAGGCAGTATGGGTTTGAATCACTTCTGGGGTGTGAGTTTTCAGTTGCATATAGTCCTTGGGACCATTCACGCGTATTCGCATTTGTGTTCCTCACATGTGCATCAATGAATGAGGTGATTTGATCAAAAACTATGCCCAAGATTACCATCCGAGTGTCGGTGGTGGGGTGGTTCGTATAGCTTCGGCTATCAACTCATTTTATCCGGTCGTGATGGTCGAGTGGATTAAGGTGTCCTGTACACACCAGTTGCGTTGCTCCTGACAGTATGGGTTCGAGTCACTTCTGGGGTGTGAGTTTTCAGTTGCATATAGTCCTGGGGACCATTCAGGCTTGTTTGTATTTGTGTTCCTCACATGTGCCCCAATGAATGAGGAGATTTGTTAAAATACTTTGCCCAAGATTACCATCCGAGTGCTGGCGGTGGGGTGGTTCAAATAGCTTCATCTATCACGTCATTTTGTCCGGTCATGATGGTCGAGTGGATTAAGGTGCCCTTTACACACCAGTTGCATTGCTCCTGGCAGTATGGGTTCGAGTCACTTCTGTGTGTGAGTTTTCAGTTGCATATAGTCCTAGGGACCATTCAGCCTTGTTCGCATTTGTGTTCCTCACGTGTGCCCTAATGAATGAGGTGATTTGATAAAATACTATGCCCAAGATTACCATCCGAGTGCCGGCGGTGGGGTGGTTCACATAGCTTTGGCTATCACCTCACTTTATCTGGTCATGATGGTCGACTGGATTAAGGTGTCCTGTACACACCAGTTGCATTGCTCCTGGCAGTATGGGTTCAAGTCACTTCTGGGGTGTGAGTTTTCAGTTGCATATAGTCCTGGGGACCATTCAGGCTTGTTTGTATTTGTGTTCCTCACGTGTGCCCCAATGAATGAGGTGATTTGTTAAAATAATATGCCCAAGATTACCATCCGAGTGCCGGCGGTGTGGTGGTTCAAATAGCTTCGGCTATCACCTCATTTTGTCCGGTCATGATGGTCGAGTGGATTAAGGTGTTCTGTACACACCAGTTGCGTTGCTCCTGGCAGTATGGGTTCGAGGCACTTCTGTGTGTGAGTTTTCAGTTGCATATAGTCCTGGGGACCATTCAGGCTTTTTCGCATTTGTGTTCCTCACGTGTGCCCCAATTAATGAGGTGATTTGATAAAATACTATGCTCAAGATTACCATCCGAGTGCCGGCGGTAGGGTGGTTGAAATAGCTTCGGCTATCACCTCATTTTGTCCGGTTATGATGGTTGAGTGGATTAACCCAGCAAACACAAATCGTCTAGAAAACGTTTGTCTATCTCTTCCCATAGGTGTGGGAGACATTTGCATTAAGAATGGTGCAGGAGAGCCTTTGAGAGACTTTTAATCAAAAAATCCAAACACAAAGGCTTTATAATAAATTGTTTTTCTACAATTATTTTGTTCCTAATGTATTACAATAGTTTTTACACGTTTATATATAAAATTTATGGTGTTTTTTTGTAAAATTCATTAATATATTGTGAATTATATATAATGGCTGAATGAAACCTTCAAAATACATTTAGTTATTCTATGATCAGAAAAAAGTAGTTTTCCAAATTTTCTAGAAATCGCTCTTTTTAACACAATTTGACTTCTTTTGCATTCCACTTAACACTAATATCATGTTTAGGTATATAATTTATGTATTATTCCCTAAAATAATTTATATAAATTATAAAAGTTGCTGGAAAGTGGTGTGAAAGAATCTGAAAACGTTTTGTTGTCTTATATATTGGCGTGTTCTTATTAACTATGTCTCTATGTATCTCTATAACTGTGTCATCATTTTCACCACAGATTCCTAAACTCATCTCTGCAGGTTCAACTATAATTCTTTCCATTCTGAATCTCCATTTACATTTGTATCCAAAATGAACAGCACATTTACTCATTCATTTCCACAGATTCCAACATGGTAGGGGATTTACAGAAATTTGGCTATTTATATTGTTATCTATTATATGAATGCATTTCCATATGATAAGACAAATACATGAGTTTATGATAAATTTGTTTTCTGTGATATAACATTGGTATGCTGTTTTTTCTTTAAATCCCATACTGAACTAAATCACGAGAGTATATATTGCTTTTTAAGAAGCGCCATCACTGACCGCCAATTAAGTGCTCACATCAATTATAACTCTATAAGAAATAACACACAAGCCATGCCCAACTGTCGATCAACATTGACGCTGCACACACACTCAGGTGCCTCGACTCAAAATTGCCACTCATCAGTCATATCGAGGAGAAAACTTTGACAAATTTTAACTATCATAAATAACAAGCACCGACATTGACTGACAAGTGCTCATATCAAGTCTAACTCTAAGAAACAACACGCAATCGTTGTAAATAACCACGTCAACACGGACTCTGGACACTATATACGTCTCCCAACATCATCACTCGTGCTGTCATCAAGATGGAAATGTTAGGACTTCTCTTTTATTGCTTCTATATACACAGCAATGTGCTGTTACCCTGCTATTTCCCGGCCAACAGCCCCGCTTCCGTGCAAGGTAAGTCCGCTATGGGCTCATCGTAGCTACATGGAACTAGTTTTTCCGAGTAGCAGAATTTTAAACAACAACAACAGCTGCTACCCTATTCTATATGAACGATTACACAGTGTAGATCAAAAGCTAGCTATAAGCTCATCTAATATTCCCATCTCATAGGATGGTTAGTCAAACATTCAATCAGGGTAGAAAATCCAAGCCAAGGGTACAAAAACAAATCAAGTTTGACTAAAAATCAGGAGAGAACATTAAGTGCATTAAGGCTGATCTATTAACCTCCACTAGCAAACTCTGGTACAGCGCAAAAATATCTTCCAATTTTCCTGAGTGTATGAAGTGGTTACAGAGCTCAAAGCTACCTCATACCACTTGGTCTGAAGTCACTTATAACAGGGCAATTACAGATATAGTGTTGGGGAGTATGTCCCAGCTCTTGTTTACATAGTTTATAATTGGAATGTTCACGATTGGGGGATTTATTACCTACAACCACCTGACATATATATCGATATCCCAGTACCTAATTTCTTGTGCAGTGCAATCTAGTGCAACCCAATCCCCTAATATATGAACCTAAGCTATACAATTTGTGCCGTAGGTTTATTAAGTTGGATTAGAGCATGCGCCTATGCCAAAGGAAACAGAGTTAGTATAAATGGAGTTAATTCAGAGTTCGAAAATGTTGTAGGTTGAGTACCTCAAGGCTCTGTCCTGGGACCTCTGTTGTTTATAATACTGTATATATAAATGATTTAGATTCAGGTTTGAGTAACAACATTTGCAAATTTGCCGATGATACAAAAATCGGTAGGGAAATAACACAGAAGAAGACTCACTATCTCTTCAAGTTGATCTAAATAGAGTTTTGAAATGGGCAAAAGGTTGACAGATGCAGTTACATGCTGATAAATGTAAAGTTTTGAGGTTAGGTAATGATATGATAGAGTTACAAGATACGAGATAGATGGTGTTGTGATTGCGAAGTCGGATATTTCGAAAGGGATCTTGGAGTTATGATTAGTAAGAATTTAAAACCAAAAGATCAATGCATGAATGTTCATAATAAGGCAAATAGGACACTAGGATTTATTAATCAAAGGGTTAATAACAAGACACCTGGTTTTGTTCTTCAGCTATATCTTGCTCTTTAAAGCTATTCATTCCCGTTCTGTCTCTTGAGTGGCTTAATTCTTATCAATCAATCAATTTGTTGCTCTGGTTAGGCCCCATTTTGATTATACAGTTCAGTTTTGGTCGCCGTACTATAGAATTGATATAAATTCACTTGAACGTATCCAGCATAGAATGACAAAGTTAATTCCCCAAATTAGAAACCTTTCATATAAGGAGAGGTTAACAAAGCTAAAATTGCATTCACTGAAAAGGCGAAGAGTTAGGTGTGACATGATAGAGGTTTACAAGTTGATGAATGGATATAACAAATGGGATATTAAAAGTATCAGCACCAGACAGAACACGAAATAATGAGTAAAAATTGCATAAGCTTAGATTTAGGAAAGACCTGGGAAAATACTGGTTCGGTAACAGGGTTGTTGATTTGTGGAACCAATTACCGCCAAACGTGGTGGAGGTGGGGTCCATTGACTGTTTTAAACATGGGTTCGACATGTATATGAGTAAGCTTGGGTGGTTATAAGAGCGGAAAAATGTTGTAAGCGGAGTGCCTCAAGCCTCTGGACTGGGACCTCTGTTGTTTATAATAAATATAAATATTTTAGATTAAGGTTTGAGTAGCAACATTTGCAAATTTGCCGATGATACAAAAATCGGTAGGGAAATAAACATGGAAGAAGACTCACTATCACTTCAAGTTGATTTAAATAAGATTTTGAAAAGACTGGCAGATGCAGTTTAATGTTGATAAATGTAAAGTTTTGAGGCTAGGTAATGATACTGATCAATGCTGATATATGTAAAGTTTTGAGGCTAGGTAATGATGATAGAGTTACAAGATACGAGCGAAATGGTGTTGAGATTACGAGATCGGATTGCGAAAGGGATCTGGGAGTTATGATTAGTACGAATTTGAAACCAAAGGATCAATGCATGAATGTTCGTAATAATGCAAATAGGATGCTAGGATTTATTAATCGAAGTGTTAGTAACAAGACACCTGGTGTTGTTCTTCAGCTATTTCTTGCTCTGGTTAGACCCCATTTAGATTATGCAGTTCAGGTTTGATCGCCATTTTATAGAATGGATATAAGTTCATTTGAAAGTATCCAACGTAGGATGTCAAAGTTAAATCCCCAAATTAGCAATCTTTCATATAAAGAAAGATTAGTAAAGTTAAAATTGCATTCACTGCAAAGGCGAAGAGTTAGGGGTGACATGATAGAGGTTTACAAGTTGATGGATGAGACATAACAAAGGGGAATTTCTTAGGGGTATTAAAAGTATCAAAACAAGACAGAACACAAAATAATGTGCATAAATTATATAAGTTTAGATTTAGGAAAGACTTGGGTAAATACTGGTTCGGTAACAGGGTTGTTGATTAGGGCCCTGATTAGCAGGGCTGCAATTACCGCGTAACGGGGTGGAGGCGGGGACCCTCTATTGTTTCAAGTGTTGGCTTGACATGTATATGAGTGGGATTGGGTTGTTATAAATAGTAACTGCCTCGTATGGGCCATTAGTCCTTCTGCAGTTACCTTTATTCTTATGTTAGACTGGTCAACCTGTCCTCGTCTTCCCCAACATAGACTTGTTCGGCTGAAGGCATAGAGTTAGGCTCTTCTTTAGTAAATACAGAGATAAAGATTTATTAAAAATACTACTCATCTCTTCCTCATTATCCAATATATGATCTGTCTCCGTCTTTAATGGACCTATCCTTTCCCTAACCTTTGTTCGATATAACTTAAAAAAACCTTTAGGATTTGCCTTTGCTTAACCTGCTATACGAACTTCAGAGTTTCTTTTTTTTCAACTTCATAGTGGTGGAGGAATTATTTTTCGAACTTCATAGTAGTGGAGGTGGGCTCCCTCGATTGTTTCAAGCGCGGGTTAGACATGTAAAATTAGTGGGATTGGGTGGTTATAGATAGGAGCTGCCTGGTATGGGCCAATAGGCCTTCTGCAGTTACCTTTGTTCTTATGTTTTTGGCCTCCTTTTTGCACCCCATACACATCTTGTGGGTGGTAGTGGAAATGGTTACAGAGGCACATATATGGGCTTAGGGACTGAACCCTACAATACATTTAGCTAAGCTGGTTACAATCTTAATGATATAGTTACAAAAGTCAGTATAAGTCGTCACATTATCAATGGGTTCGAAATCAACCACAATTACAGTTTCTATGCAGGCGATGAGTCACAATAACGTGGCTAAAGTATGTTGACCAGACCACACACTAGAAGGTGAAGGGATGACGACGTTTCGATCCGTCCTGGACCATTCTCAAGTCGACAATCGACTTGAGAATGGTCCAGGACTTACCGAAACTTCGTCGTCCCTTCGCCTTCTAGTGTGTGGTCTGGTCATACAGTTTCTAAATTAAGCAATAGGCAGAATCAGATTGCAGAATATGTAGTTTAGTAGTAGAGTAGTTTACCACATCACATTGTTTGGATAAGTGATAATTGTATGATAGACATTATGTTAAATGTGCTTTTTGTACTGTGATTTGTGTATTTGTACCCTATAATATATAGTATAAATATATACTTGTTACGGACTCGAGTCCAGCGTCGGAGCACGGAGCAGTGACGACAACGCCATCTGCGAGTCCGCTCCCGAAACCCACTCCAAATGGACGACGCCATCTAGTGAGGACGGGATATACCGGCCACAGGTGCTGGATTCCCGTCTTAATCAGCTCATGACGTAGCAGCTGCTGACCTCTTGTGAGGTGGCGCTTAGACAGCAACGCCATCTATGGAATGAAGAGGTGGACGTTTGTGTCTAAGTCTGTAAGTGAGGTTCCCTAGAGCGTCCCAGTATTAATGACGTGTCTGATTGCAGAGTCGACCTGGGACTGCTGTGTTGGACGATGGAGCAGTCTACCCAAGGCAGCCAAGGTCTCTTCACCAGTCTGTTTTGAAGAAGCTGTGAGTCACCCCCGGACGAACTCTGTTGAGAGTATTAGCCTGCCTGTGGCGTGGCAGTGTTGGGAATCGCCTTATCCGGGGCTGGCTGGTGGAAGAGACTAGCCACTGTGGTGCTTAGTGAGGAGAGTGATCAGCGGGATCACACGAGGCTCCTGCCTAGGGCTCGCAACCCTAGTATCGGTCGTGGAGTAGCCTACACAGCGGAGCTGATCGGTACCTGCCAGCTACAGGCTGGATTGTGGTTGAAGGCCTCCACGACGAAGCACCCAGTGGGACTGTGATTTAGCTGGCCTGTGGCCAGGGTAGATTCGTCATAGAATCATAGTGGATTCATCGTGGGCCACAGAAGAAGGAACCAGGGCTACCCAGAGTGAGCACCGTTGAGCATCCTGTGTCTTCGCAGGAAGACGAACCTGTACATAATTGTGTAGTTATAATCCCCGTGTGTGACTGATATTTATTTATGGTGGTGGTAAATATATATATATAAATTGGAACATTTCTTTCCCTCCCCCTTTAATTTAACTTGCGTTACGGAACACACCCCTTGAAAGCCTCTACTTACTTGGGGCCGGATTCACAAACTCTACTACCATCAGAGAAGAACCCGGTTGCGTCCCAGTAGGGCCGTAACAATACTATACTATACTATATACTATAGTATACAAATACAAACAAATACAAATATTTATTCAGGTAAAGTACTTACATACAAGGTAAGATACAAAAGTGATGGATTTATAGATAGAGCTAGTACATACAATGCCTAAAGCCACTATTACGCAAAGCGTTTCAGGCAGGAAAAACACTAAGACTAAAACCTAATACTAATTGAGATTAAAGTATAAATTGTGTTGAGAAAAAATAAGAAAACAAATGGAAAAAGGGGGGGGGAGAAACATAGCAGAAAAAGAGTAAAAATACAATTTGGTCAACAAAACAGCATTGTTTAAAATAGAAGATATGGATTGACATTTTGGGGGTGAGGTATGTTAAATTGAGGGTAGTACTTAGTTTTTATCTTAAACTGGTTGGGAGAGGTACAGTCTTTAACATAATTGGGAAGGTCATTCCACATTCGAGGTCCCTTGATTTGTAAAGCATTTCTAGTTTGATTAAGTCGTACTCTTGGAATATCAAATAGGTATTTGTTTCTGGTGTGGTGCTCATGGGATCTGTTACAACCTTCTAGGAAGCTTTTAAGGTCAGGATTGACATTACAGTGCAGCGTTTTATATATATAAAATACACATGAGAGGATGTGCAGGGACTTTATATCTAACATATTCAGAGATTTGAGTAAGGGTACATATACTGCCCGGTTGCCTGAAATGCTATGCGTACTATAGTGGCTTTAGGTATTGTATGCACTAGCTCTATCTATAAATCCAACATTATGTTTGTAAATCAACTATGTATTATTATAGTTCTGTGGGTTGGTGGTGTTGATCCTTGCTGTTCCTTCTTTAAGGACAACCCAACCCACAACTCGGTAGAGTGCTTATACTTCACTAGGAGATCACACTAGGCGCTTCTGGCTCTTGGAAAGGGGCTCAACATCACACGTTTAAGGGGGCTTATTACGGGTTTCGTAAAAATTGTTCAATTTGTTTATAAATTTATTTATGAAATGGTTATAGAAAGGGCTGCAACTTGTCCAAGTTTCAGCATCACACCCTAAACAGAAAAGGAGAAAAAAATACACAACGTATTATGCAACGAATTTTCAACATTTTCAAATAGTTTCAGGAGAACACATGTGTCAACTAAAATCATTTCTATAACACTCAGATATTATATGTAGCACATAATAAAGGATTGTAGTGATCAGTTTTATCAAAAAAGTGTTTAGTGCAATAATATAATTATTCAAAGTTACCCTTCCAAAAATATGCAATATATGATGTTTATAAATTTTTATAAAATCAACAAATGGACTTTGGACTAAAATGTCTCAATAGGTTTGTAGAAGCACAAACTCTACATATAAGGTGTAATTTGCATGTAAATTGATTAATAAATGAAAGCTCTGAAGTACTTTGAAGGTGTAAATTACTTTCCAGAGTAAAATAAAGATCCAAGTTCGGCCACCTGTAGCTGAGCTTGACTTCGACAGATTTCGTTCATAATTGGCACCCTTGCAGATAGGCATCCATTGAGCAAGGTGTGCAAGAGTCATGCATATCCCTTAATAACAAACGAGAAAAAAAATTGGCCAAAAAAAAAAGAAAAAAAAAATTTACATATAAATATATTGCACATACATATTACAATTATTACAAGAGTTTGTGCTTCTACAGCACATAGTAGACATTTTAGTTGACACATGTGTTCCCTGAGATTATTTGAGAATGTTGAACATTCGTTGCATAATACGTTGTGTATTTTTTTCTCCTTTTCTGTTTAGGGTGTGATGATGAAACTTGGACCAGTTGCAGCCGTTTATATAACCATTTCATAAAAAAAATTATAAGCAAATTGAACAACTTTTAATTTATACTGATATGCCCCCTTAAAGGATGCGGCTCCAACACTCAGCCTCGTTGTCACGTGCACACACCCACTCGAGCCGCTGTGACTCCCCACTCTCTCCTTAGGTGATATGATCTCCTCAATCCCCTTTGACTTATTGGTTTTCCGTCCTACCCTGTCCACAGCAGTGGTTCTTGGCTCTTTCTCTCTCTCTCTCTCTCCTTCTTTACTACTTCCTGGGAAGCCTCACTAGGACAAGGGCAAACACCGGCAAATTGGAATACATTTACTGGACAAAGCACATACACAATACATACACACACATATAATAATAATGAATCCTAGATATTTGATTTAAATCACAAAATGGAAAAGGGGAGATAAAGTGAAAATATTCAATGATTTTTTGTTCAAAACCATATACAAGAAAACTTGCTCAAAAAAGCAATATTATGCGAATTTCCTAGATTTGTATGCCAAATCACATTTCGTGAGAAAACATGAAATGGTATCAAAATATTGGTAAATTCGAATATTTTAACTTAAAATCACATTACATGAAAATCGTTAAAAAATTCACTATAATACTAAATTTGAGGATTTTTACTTATAAAGCAAGGTTTCGTGTTATATAGATGCTTAAAAAGACATGTAAATGTACACGTAAAAAATGTACACGTAAAAAAGCTTTAATCCGGCTGTAACGTCGAAATATGTAATTAATACAGACTTTCTCCAATAATCAATATCTCACTCACTATTTCAACATTTTCAATGGTTGATTGAAAATTAAGTATTTAAGGTTAATTTTCAATCAATTACGTGTTTCCATTATGTTTATCGTATATTTAGTGAATTAATAACAATGAACACGTAATTGAAACACGTAATTGATTGTTAAATAACCTTAAATACTTCATTTTCAATCAACCATATGTACTTTCGTTAAAATAGTCAGTAAGGTATTGATTAGAGGAGAAATTCAGTTTTTATTGCATATTTCGACGTTTCAGCCGGATTGGAGCGGTTTTACGTGTACATTTTTTTTCAGTAATATAAACGGAAAATCAGGAACATTTTGTTAATTCTAATGAAAACACATTGATTTTTATCATTGTATTTGAAAAAAAAACATTTTCATATGTCTTTTTGAGCATCTAAATAATATGAAACCTTGCGTTATCATTTGAAGTAAAAATCCTCAAATTTAGAATTAAAGTGATTTTTTAGCATTTTTCATGTAATGTGATTTCAAGTTAAAATATTCGAATTTACCAATATTTTGATACTACTTCATGTTTTCTCACTAAATGTGATTTGGCCTACAAATCTCTGAATTTCGCATAATATTGCTTTTTTAAGCAAGCTTTCTTGCATATGGTTTTGTACTAAAAATCATCGAATTTAGTAATATTTTGACGTTTATCATCCCTTTTTCCATTTTGTGATTTAAATGAAATATCAACGATATAGGCAATATTTTGCCGTTTTTCCACGTTTTTGTGAATTTTCAGTTCATTGTTATTAATTCACTAAATATACGATAAACATTATGGAAACACGCAATTAATTGAAAATTAACCTTAAATACTTCATTTTCAATCAACCATTGAAAATGTTGAAATAATGAGTGAGTTATTGATTATTGGAGAAAGTCTGTTTTAATTATATATTTCGACGTTTCAGCCGGATTAAAGGTTTTTTACGTGTACATTTTTTTCGGTAACATAAACTGAAAATCAGGAACATTTTAGTTATTTCTAATGAAAACACATTGATTTTTATCATTTGTATTGGAAACAACATTTTCATATGTCTTTCCAAGGATATATATAACACGAAACCTTGCTCTATGATTTGCAGTAAAAATCCTCAATTTTGGTAAAATTGTGACATTTTTCACGTTCTTCATATATTGTGATTTCAAGTAAATACATTCGAAGATATCAATATTTCGATGTTACTTCATGTTTTCTCACGAATATATATATATATATATATATATATATATATATATATATATATATATATATATATATATATATATATATATATATATATATATATATATATATATATATATATATATATATATATATATATATATATATATATATATATATATTATTAAATATGACCGAAAAAGTAAGATTAATAATTCTAACACGAATTTTCTCAATCTTTCGTACATTTCTTTTCACTGTTGGAGGTAAATCAAAAATCAATTCTCCAAAATTCATTTTTATTTCTAGTCTGACGCGACACGAGCGCGTTTCGTAAAACTTATTACATTTTCAAAGACTTTAGTTTACAAATACACAACTGAATAGAACTTACGCATCTCCGATTTTATATCTACATTTGAGTGAGGTGGATGGGGTGAGGTGGCATTAATAGGGTATTAATTTCATCAACACAAGACAGAACAAGAGGTGGCATTAATAGGGTATTAATTTCATCAACATAAGACAGAACACGAAACAATGGGTATTGAATAGAAGTGTTTGTAGAAAGCCTATTGGTCCATATTTCTTGATGCTTCTATATTGAAGCATCAAGAAATATAGAAATATATTTCCAAATATAGAAAAAAAAACATTAAACACTGCCACCACCTTCCCGTCCAACCATACCTGAATGTGTCTATCACCGATCCCCCACGAAGGCAAGGAATCAGTAATCATGGATTCCCGGGTAATATCAATTTCAGAAATAATTTTTGGGAATTAGTTTGTTTAATTTACTTTACTTATTTAAAACCAAGGTCAACTTTAATATCTATTAAATGGAGGAGAACATGGTGGTTTCCAATTCAACACATAAAAATGACAAAGTAGAGAAATATATCAAAGGGAAGTTAAGTGAATACCACTGGACAAGTTATACAATTTATTTTATGAAACATGTAAATTAAGTCAATTTGAACATATACCCTATTCTATTCCCCTAGAGACACAATGGATATCTACTGAGAACATGAATCAAGTGCACAATACCTTCAATACTGCAGCTTACCAAAGGATGTTGATTGGCTGCCCGCAGGTCACTTGACCTGTACCTCAGTCGAGGCCCCAAGACACACTAACTCTTCTTTATTAAAAACGCTTACCAGTGGGACAGGCTCCACCCCCTAGTTCCTAGGCCCAAATTAACTCCGCCTATCCCAAGCCTATGGCCAATGGATTTAAACATGACTAGGTGATCTAGAAACTGGGCCAATGGCATGGGCAGGCACTACCCAGTGAGGCCCGCCTCCACAGGCCTACATGTCTTTAACCAATCCGGATCAGGCTTGACCATAAGGGTCAATTCCTCTTGACAGAAAACTCCAAAAACTGGGAAGACACCAACGACTTTCCTGAGGGACTGCCGGCTGGGCACCCACGTGTAACTTGAGATCACAAGTTTATTAGCCCTTGGGTACTATTTTCAATTCGTCACTGGACAGATGGACGGAGAGCGAGGGGAGCAAGTGGCTTCAAGCTGTTTATGACCCCGAGGGTTAGACCATGACAAAAGACAGGGATGACCCAAAGGGAGGGAAGGCAAGCGAGAGAAGGGAAGGGGAAGAGGAAGGAGAAGAGAAAGGGGGAAGGGGCTATGGTGTGCATATACCATTACAATATTTCGACGTTTCAGCCGAATTAGAGCAGTTTTACGTGTACATCTTCTTTCGGTAATATAAACGGAAAACCTGGAATATTTTAGTTAATTCTAATAAAAACTCATTGATTTTTATCATTTGTATTGGAAACAACATTTTCATATGTCTTTTTAAGGATCTAAATAACACGAAACCTTGCTCTATGATTTGTAGTAAAAATCCTCAAATTTGGTAAGATAGTGACTTTTTTCACGTTTTTCATGTAGTGTAATTACAAATAAAAATATTCGAATTTACCAATATTTCGATGCTACTTCAAGTTTTCTCACGATATGTGATTTGGCCTACAAATCTCAGAACTTTGCATAATATTGCTTTTTGGAGAAAAATTTCTTCCATTTATTTTTTTTGGTCTAAAAATCATTGAATTTAGCTTTATTTTGACGTACATAATCCCCTTTTCCATTCTGTGATATAAACCATAAATGTTTGCAATATTTTGCTGTTATTCCACGTTTTTGTGAATTTTCAGTTTATTGTTAATAATTCCTTAAATGTACGATAAATATGATGCAAACACGTAATTGATTGAAAATTAACCTGAAATACTTGATTTTCAATCAACAATTTGTATCAAGTTAAAATTGTGAGTAAGATATTGAATAGGGGAGAAATTCTGTTTTTATTGCATATTTCGATGTTTCAGCCAGATTAGAGCGGTTATACGTATAAATCTTCTATCGGTAGTTATAACGGAAAATCAAGAACATTTTAGTTAATTCTAGTGAAAACACATTGATTTTTATAATTTGAATTGGAAACAACATTTGTACATGTCCTTTCAAGGATCTAAATAACAAGAAACTTTGCTTAATGATTTTAAATAAAAATCCTCCAATTTAGCATTATAGTGAATTTTTTAACGTTTATCATGTAATGTGAATTTAAGTTAAAATATTCGAATTTACCAATATTTTGATACTACTTCATGTTTTTTCACGAAATGTGATTTGGTCTACAAATCACAGTATTTCGCATAATATTGCTTTTTTGAGCAAGATTTCTACCATTTTATTTTGTACTAAAAATCATCGAATTTAACAATATATTGACGTTTATCATCCCCTTTTCCATTATTTGATTTAAACAAAATAGTCACGATATAAGCAATATTTTGCCGTTTTTCCACGTTTTTTTTTTTAGAATTTTCAGTTTATTGTTATTAATTCATTATATATTCGATAACTATGATGCAAACACATAATTGGTTGCAAAATACTCTTAAATGCTAAATTTTTAATTAACCATTTATACTTCGTTAAAATAGTGGAAAAGATATTGATTAGAGGAGAAATTAAGTTTTTATTGTATTATTCAACGTTTCAGCTGGATTAAAGCGGTTCTACGTGTACATCTTTTTTCCGTAATATAAACTGAAAATCAGGAACATTTCAGTTATTTCTAATGAAAAACACATTGATTTTTATCATTAGTTTCAGAAACAACATTTTCATATGTCTTTCCAAGGATCTAAATATCACGAAACCAGGCTCTATGATTTATAGTAAAAATCCTAAAATTTGGTAAAATAGTGGCTATTTTCACGTTTTTCCAGTAGTATGATTTCAAGTAAAAATATTCGAAAATACCAATATTTCGAAGCTACTTCATGTTTTCTCACGAAATGTGATTTGGCCTTCAAATCTCAGAATTTCGCATAATGTTGCTTTTTAACAAAGTTTTCTTGCATTTTGTTTTGTACTAAGAATCATCGAATTTTGCAATATTTTGAAGTTTATCATCCCGTATTCCTTTATTTGATTTAAACTAAATTTCAACAATTTAAGCAATATTTTGGCGTTATTTTATGTATTTTTTTTAAATTATCAGTTTATTGTTATTAATTGATTATATATACGATAAATATGATGAAAACACGTAATTGATTGCAAATTAACCTTAAATACTTCATTTTCAATCAACAATTTGTACCTCGTTAAAATAGCGAGTAAGATATTGATTAGGGGAGAAGTTCTGTTTTTATTGCATATTTCGATGTTTCAGCTGGATTTGAGTGGTTTTATGTGTTCATCTTCTTTCGGTAATATAAACTGAAAATCAGGAACATTTTAAGTAATTGTAATGAAAAAACATTAACTTTTATCATTTGTATTGAAAACAACATTTTCATATGTCTTTTCAAGGATCTAAATAACACGAAACGTCGCTTTATGATATTTAGTAATTTTTATTTGCATTGGAAACAACATTTTCATATCTTTTGAAGGATCTAAATAACACGAAAACTCCCTTTATAATATGTAGTGAAAATCCTCAGATATGGTAATATAGTGAATTTTTTTCACTTTTTCGTGGTGTGATTTCAAATAAAAATATCCGCATTTACCAATATTTCGATACTCCTTCCTGTTTTCTCACAATATGTGATTTGGCCTTCATTTCTCAGAATTTCGCATAATTTTGCTTTTTTGAAATTTTCTTTGAATCATTGTAAAATTTGTATTAGCTAATTATCTAGTACCCAAGCAGATTTACATTTAAATTATAGCTAAATGTCTTATAATACATGTACATAGCCGCATAGGCAAAATATACAAATTTTGATTGATAAACATGTTTTATATGCAGTAAATGTTATATGATAAACATATTCCACAATCACTACCAGATATGATTTGTCTTTTTGAAAGATATCTTACTGTAGATTCTTTATAAGAGACTTAAAATAGATAGATCAATAAAAAGCTTTATTAAATCACTTGTGAGGTAGCAATTGACTGGTTATATAATTAAAGATATTTAGGGATCCATGTAAGACCTAAGTTGGGTAAAAATTGACCAGTATCATTATAAACTTTAGCAACGGTTGTGAGACTAACCTTGCTTATACCTTATAGTAAGTGGAGGAACAGAAGCTGCCTGTTCTGGACAGCAATCTTCACATTTTGTGAATGTAATGTCTTTTAAATACTGAGCAACTAATCATGTTCATGACGAAATCTTCCCATTCAATCTTTGTATAGGAGTAGCTCTAATCTTTTCAGTTATAGATAGTTTGTGTCCGGATGGTATCATGCAAGCCTTCGTATAAGGTACTGTACTGGTAAGATTGTCAGTACTGTACAGTCTTTGATATTCCTTAGATTGTTATATTGCTCGGTATGTGTTCCCAAGTGACCACGATGACACCAATCAAAATAATTATATTTTGATCAGAATGGTTTTCATATTAGGAAATATATCTGATACTAAAAATAATTTTCTCCCATACTCATATTGATGAGTTTACTTTTCACTTTAATTTAAATATCTTTCATCCTAACCTGCTTCCAATACTATTAGCACTGCCTTCACTTCATATCTTAACTCAAAACCCTTGCTAATACCTTTCGTCCTCTTGACATAAAGCTCGCCTTTCGACAAACTAACACTCTTCGTAGCAATCTAATTCACACTGCTCATCCTGCTTCAAATGCTTCTGATGTCTACTCTATTTCCCGTTCGTCGCCGTACACTAAATGACAGACTTAAGGAACACAAAAGAAGTGTTATGTCTGCAAACACAAATAATGGTCTATTCTGTCATGTTAGGGATTCTAATCCCTAACATGACCGAGGGGGGAGGGAGGGGGGGGCGAGGCAAGGGCATTAAGTAGGCAAGAGAGAGGTGAGGAGATGGAAAATCCCTCGTCTCATCATCGACACCAACACGGTTCAAGGTTTCCTCATGGAGGCCACGTCACCAAACTCTAACGACAGCACTGCTCAGCCAAAGTCGCAGGCAAAGAAAAAACGGAAAACCTAGAGGACTACGCTAACCCCACCAGCTCC
This sequence comes from Procambarus clarkii, assembly GCF_040958095.1. Taxonomy (NCBI): domain Eukaryota; kingdom Metazoa; phylum Arthropoda; class Malacostraca; order Decapoda; family Cambaridae; genus Procambarus; species Procambarus clarkii. The sequence continues at coordinate 48,817,902 of NC_091165.1, read as the reverse complement.
ATAACTGGTATAGCCAGCCCTCCAAAACCATCATGAAGACCCCCATCCATTGCCACAGTATCTCTAGTATCAGCCACTGATACAGATAATGGCTCCAAAGAGCCTCCACTTACGGGCTCACCATAGCCCGTGCTACTGGAACTTATTGTTCTGAGTAGCGAATCTTAAACAACAACAACAACCTCGTCTCATATGGTACAGTCCCGCTCCTGTGCCAGGTAAGTCAACAACGGGCTCACCATAGCCCGTGGATCTTTTTGTTCCCAGTACCTGAATTTTAAACAACAACAACAACAACCTCGTCACATCACTATCGACTTCATAATGGTCCAGGACGGACGTCGTCGTCTCTTAAATTTTTAGTGTGTGGTTTTGACAACTGTTTGCTTTTCCTTAGCTATGTAAATGACTTAGTAATCAAAACTTAGGTCACAGCTTTTCATGTTTAAGTTACATACAATATGCATTCTTTATGCAAAGGGATTTCTATGCTGAATTTGAATTTAGTTTGCATGGCATGTCTTCTAAAGAAGCAAGCGAAAGGAAAACCCTTGATAAGGATACTCATGTAATGAGGCATCCATTGACGTCATTGGTTGTGTTGACTGCATGTAGTCGGTCTATCGCAATGCATTTCCAGACATTCTTATTGTACACCAGAGGTTGGTGTCTTATATTTGTTATTGTGACCATATGTATACAGTCACAAACTAACCTATAACTTATATGAAAACTCATTAAAGAACTCTTTCAAAGATGTATCTAGACAGTAAATTGTCACCAAAGGACCACATAATTTATTTTGTCTGGGACAGAAAACCTGTACTTAGCTTATCAAGATGCCTAGGCCAGCTGATGTGGACCTGTGGCACACATGCCTAAAGTGGAATGATCAACAATTTTGCCGGCATGTGACGCGCAATGCCAAATGAAGTAGCGAATGATTTTTTACAAACTTGGAACAGTAAGACCTGTTCACAATGCATCTCCTGCCTGACTTTAACGACAAATTACAGGGATCTACCAAAACATAAATAAGCAGCTGAACTACATTTTCCTCTTAAATTTCCTTAGTATTGTTAATAATTTATAAATTTCACTTCTTTGGAGTTACTAGTTATTTTTTAAACATAATATCTGCAGCTAAACAATTGAAAACAAACAAGAAGAGTTATTGGTTGCCTAAACAGACTGCTTTAAGAATCGTTTTAAGATTTTTTTTAAATCAGAATATACATATATAATAATAAATTATAATCTGCAGCTTAAAATTCCCATGGGTATGCCAGATGATGTTTTTAGAATTTGGGCAATTTAGATGTACCCAAATTCTCAATTTCGGCACTTGATCTCAAAAAGGTTTGCCACCCCTGCCCTAGGCCAACTATTAACCTTCTCCAGGGTGCAACCCACAACAATTACCTAACTTCTTGTAACCTATTTTACTATTAGGGTGAGTACTTTTATCAGGAGAAAGGAAACGTTGCCAATTTATTCTGTCCTGCCTGGGAATTGAACTCTGGTTCCTTGGTTCTGAGTCGAGAAAATAGACCTCTGTGCCAGAGTCCTGTGCGAGGAGCTGATACTTGCAAACTTCAAAATAGCTTTTATATAAAATATATGAAATGGGAAACATTAGTGAAACTATTCATGGCATTCAAGAGACTGAAATTCGAATATACAGTAGTTGTGTCCATATCTAAAAAAAAAATCGTCAACAAAATTGGAAACGTCTAGTCATACTTCAAATGACTTCCGAACATTAAAAAGCAGGAGCAATGATTTGATTTTTCTTTTTTTTTCACCCGATACCCATCCCGTTGATGTTAGTAAGTATTGGGGTGCACAATAAATGAACAAATCAAATCATAAGAAAGACGTTAGGTATTAAAAATGCAAAAGTTAGGAAGCAAGATGATGAAGATAAAAGGAAAAGAGGAGATATGATCAATACATGCAAATTCATAACAAGAATCGACAACGTTATTAAGGAGTTGACAACGTTGTTCTAGTCAACTCCTTGACATATGATATTGTCGATATATACAATATATATAAACATGTACAATGCACATGACCTAATCTCCTTTCAGAATTTCATGTTTTCATGATTTCTTCACCTCACTAAGGGCAAACTTAAATAAAACTATGAAGTTTATAATTATAAACTATATTAATTATACGTTTTCTCCCAACATCTGAAAAAACATTGGGAAAGGGACCTAAAACAGTACAAAGTTTTAGGGATAACGTGACTGCCGCATTAACGAAAAATAACAAATGAAATATGAGCATTATATTCATCAAAGGTGTTACAATATTTAAAGGGAAACTCCTTGCATCATCTTGCTTCCTAATTGTTAATTCTGCAAATCACATCAGAATGTGTTGATTTGTTGTATTTCTTTTATTTTTAAACAATGTGTAATTATTTTGTTTTACGTTTGTTTCTGCAGCTAATCTCCGCGTGCATGGAATCAAACAGACAGCCAGTATTGTCGCTACCTTGATGCGCAAGGTATACCTTACACCCAAATACTGACAACATGATGAGCGAAGAAACTCAAAACGTTCACCCAGGCTTGCACTGGAGGGGGCACCAATAACCCTGGAAGAACACGTTCAAATTACTGAACGTCCAGATCCTCTTGTATCCTTGTGGACTCAGATAGGTACGTTCTTGTGCTGGCCAGTAAAACTCAAGAAGAAACCTTGTAAATTCTCTAGAGAAAGAAAAGCAAAGAAAACAAGCTACTGTGGAAGTTCCATCGGAGTTTACAACAGCCAGACTAGTGGGACATCAATTAGTCTGTAAAGTCTGACTATTAACAAGGCAAAGTCTACATTGCTAAAAAAATGTATTTATATCCAGAGTTATTGTTGCTAATTGTTCAGTGAAAATTATACTTTTTAAAGAATTAAATCAAGTTGTATAAATTAGTGTTTTCAAGGATAAATCTAAGCATTAAATTTTAATAATTGTCTTTAATATTATTTAATATATTTGTGGTAAATAATTTTCTTATCTGTCAATTCTAACACCAAGTGAACAAAGAAGTTTACAGGTATCTTGTAAAGTTTTTTTTATTTTCATGCAAATGAACTTTATCAGGTAAAATTTCTTTCATTGCCATGAGTGATAACTTTATCATGTAGAAATGTCTCATTACCGTGACTTTGAAGAAATTAGGTTAGAAAATCTTAGGAACATGACACCTCTTTTTTGAGCTGTTAGCATGCTTTTACCTCTTAGTATGATTAAAAGATGATTTGATTTATGCATTTATTAACTGATTTCAGATAAATCTGTAGACAATAGATCTACTTTCGTGACCTTAATAACTATAAAAAACAGATTAGTGTGTTGTATTCTTAGAAAATGTATGTTAAGATATGTACATTACATGTGCCATATGGTAATTGTGTAGTTAACTCCACAGTACAAGTTAGACCACAAAGCCTAAGTCGTTCATGTGTGATTTGTATTGTGCCAGTATTATACATTGCGTGGCTTGATATGATTGAATTTAATAATTACACATTTGATTAACTTGAAATAATTTAATGAAATGTTCTTTAAGTAAATAATTATCAAAAGAAGGCACCAAGCCGGGGAGATTATGTAGCACCATCAAATTTGCAGGATATTCAAACAGTGCTAAATGTCACCAAGAATGCCAATGCGAGAACAAAAACGCATAAGGCAAGCGATATCAAAGGTATCAGAGTCAGTAACGATTCTGATGAGAAAGACCACGAGTGTGCAATAGTTGTGGCCTTATGTGTGTCTGGTTGCTCCGCACCTCGGCGAGCTGCTAAGCCAAACTGACAGTGAGGGAGCGTAGTTCCATCGTCCCTCCACCCGTTGAAGGGGGTGTTCGTCAGCAGCATTCCTTTGGCTTAGCCCTCGCTAGTGGTACTAGGCAAGCAGTAATATGATCTACATGGTGAAAGTTCGTTTCCGGAGGGATCATCCGTTCACAAGGAGTTAACTGCTTCGTGTTCTCAACACCAGCAATACGCCCAACGACAGTCAACAGGACGTTCACTAGGACGATGAAGACCTTAAACGGCTGTTCTCTCCTACCAACCAGACTGCATTGTACGAAGCGGACATACTCTTCACCCATGCAAGTTGCTGGGATATCTACCAGTGATTGATTAGATTATTAGTTCAAGGGATTGTTTTTTAATGTATTTATTACTAGTGAACAGACTGTATTATAAAATTTATTATCACCAGTAAACTTTCCTTCACAGATTTGGGGTGGGGGTCATATTTTAATCGTACCATAATTTAATGGACGATCAAAGTATTAACGGGTTAATTTATATTACTTTGGGTTAATTAAATTGGCAAATGTCTCTGCTGTTGTGTAGCGTTTGAATTAATCCTCCAGCATCGGTTTCTGTCCACCACATGCGGTCCGTCCGTTACGTATATTAATTGCAGCAATTGGTCATGGGACAGAACAGCTCAACTTGAGGTGTGCTCACTTTATACCTGGGGGAAACTTTACATTGTAACATGAATCAGGAACAGATACAATTGGAGCACATAAATGTAAATTAATTCGAGACTTTTACCCTTGTGGGCGGTGGTGCCATGCACCCTAACGATTTATCTAAGACATGGAATCATTGACCAACTAATCTGAGTTACAATAAACCGAAACAGGCATTTCCTTCGTTATGCAAGTTGCAGCAACAAATAGTGGCTATGGTCAGTCTTGTTACATTCTACAACTTGCTGGTAGAGTTTGTGGTCACGGTATTTTTTTTTTTTTTGCAGGGATATTCCTGCACGGGCCCTAAGCCTCTGGCTGGCCCACTAAGTGTTGCTTGTTTCTGTTTTACTTGGGCGGAGTATGAGTATTTATTACTCGTATGGTCGCTTTAGTAAGATTTTGCCATAAGTGTTTAACAACTTTTTCTGCTCTGTTGAATCTAAGTTGAATTCTTAATGGGTTTGTAACTGTGCACTGTGTTAGATAATGTTCCAGTGGTCTGACGGGCATTTCTCCACAATGTTGACATTTCCTCCCATCTTCCAGAACCTGTAAGCCTATTTCCCATGCACATGGGTATCCAAGCCTGATGCGATGTAAGTGCACTTCTGTTGTTCTACTGCTCCCTTTCATCAAACTAAGTGGTTCGTAGTTTTTTTTTTTTACATGCAAAGCATGCAAATTAAATACAATAAAAACAAATACAAAATACATAACAAAGGAAAACAATAGACCACCGGCCAGAAGGGCCGACAGCAGAGCACAACAAAGCACACACACAAGAAAAGCATAGAAAATGACAGCATATATCAAAGCACAAAACATAATCCAATGACAAACAAGCATAGACAGTAACATCACAAAACAAAACCTCCAGAAAAACAAACCATTCATCAAGAGGCATAACAGGAAACATAACAGGTCCAACACAATACAGTCCAAACAAAACATAAAGGACAAACACGTACAACAGGTAAAGCAATACAAAAACACCAGGTCAAACGCACAGCACAAACAATACAGGAACAAGAAACACACATTCCAAACCACCAGCCCCGTAAACAAAGGGCTAGGCCAAAATAAACAATAAAAATTTTAAATAAAAAATCAACAATAAAAATAAACAAGCAAAACACGCACACCTGAAAACAAAATAGTCACAAACACAACAACACACATGCACTGGCCTGAAGGACCGAGAATAAAACAACAAAGTATATCATGAAACAAAACCAGACACTTCAACACAAAACAAAACAATACAACTTTATACAAAATTTTTCAAAGACACTAAACACCGGCCTGAAGGGCCTACAACATAAACAACCATGAACAGAAACATAATGAAACAAAAAAAAAAGAAACAATACCGGAAATATAAGAAATACAACAAAGCACCGGCCTGAAGGGCGCACAATAGGTACAACACATTACAAAACAAACCACAGGTCCAAGCATACTGACTACTCAAATGTCTCATACTTATCCGGCCACTCCGCCGCTGGGAAGCGAATACAATACGCCTCCCAAAGTAACATGACGTCCTCCGAAATAGGTTCAGTACGAACTGTACGAGGATCAGGCATGGACTCCGGCACACCCACAATAAATCACTGAGCCCGTCGAATCCAGATGGTAGAAGGGCACCACGGAACCGGACGCACGCGGTCATCAATGTCAAACCGCAAAGGATGTTGATCATCATGCGCCACTCCGGAGGCCAGGATGATAGGGAGAGGCTCCTTCCCACGAGGCCGGACAATGGGCATCACACTGGGAGCCTCCTCGGCTGTCTCACAGGGCCCCGCATCAACCACCCAACGTTGTACCTGCTGGGACCCCCCACGCTTGGCATCCTTCTTCAGCACCAGCTTGATGCCTTGGCTCGCACCAGAACCCACACCACCCACGTCTGTAGGAGCAACCACCTCCCACTGCGTCGAACCTTCTGCAGGAGAAAGAATAGGAGGTAAAGCAGACGCACACCCATCTGTGGTGTTTGTGTGTTACTGAGGAAGTCTTGGTTGTAGGGTTGATGTAAAGTCATGACTTGGTTACTGACTTTAATACTTAATACGATTACATGACTAGTAGCTACCAAGCTTGGCGGGCGTCCTGTACGCTCTACTGTTTACTTTCTCTCTCTCTGGCGTCTCAGCCGCCGCACATAGAAAACGGATGGTACCATTTTCTGTGAACATGACATCCCTCCTTTTCTTTAAAAAGAATGAATACAGGATGTCTACCATGCTTGTAGCACAAAGCAAAGTTATTGACACAAAGTAAGTTATTACCATATCAAGAGATACTGCATACATTTAACATTAATTAAGCACACAAAGAATTTAAACAACTTAATCTTTTCCACAAAGGATTTCAATGTTAAAAATACATATGCAATGTTAAACAAACATGAAAGAAACTGTACTACAAAGTTACAAAATATTGAATGAGATATCTGCATTATTCAAACAATATTAAATTTAGTTTAGCATAATAAGTAAATACTTTTCATTACATAGGAACACAATTAATCATCAAATCGTGTAGGGCGTTTAACATGACGTTTAGGACGAGAGTCCTTAAATGCAATAACATCCCTTGATGAATTGTTTGTCGGGTTATAACAATTTTTTTCTTTTTCTTTTGCACGACTTTGCACTTCATCATTTTCTACACTAGTTGGAATCACTTTGAAATAAGCCATATTACGTGTTATACTATGATCTCTATTACTAGCTGTTACCATAGTTCCTTTTACACTAATCACTTTATATGGTTTTGTATCATACGGCATATCTAACTTTCCCTCTTTTTTCTTTTTAACGAGAACAGTGTCACCAACCTTTATGAACTGTTCCTTTGCACGTTGATCATGAGCAATTTTCATTTTGCCCTTGGCTAGTGCATCCTTCTGAGCGAGACGTTTATCCGTTACCTCGGCTGGCATGACGGGTAGTGCGATTCTCATAGGACGTCCAAATAAAAGTTCACCAGGTGACTTGCCCAGTGTTCCATGCGGTGTTGCACGGTAGTTCCTGAGAAAAGCATACATAGCTTGTTTCCAGGATCGTCCTTCGGCATGAGCACAGCGTACCGCTTTCATGAGAGGTTGCATGAATCTCTCAACTTCTCCATTTGCTTGAGGATGTAGTGGCATCACACGGCGGTGTTTGAATCCAATATGCTCAGAAAAGTTGACGAAGTCTTGTCCATTGAATGGCGGTCCATTGTCTGTCTTGACAACTTCAGGAATGCCAAAGTTTGAAAAGATCTTGTCAAGTTTCGGGATGACGGCCTTTGCAGATGTGGAATTGATGATTTCTACTTCTGGATAACGTGAGTGATCATCAATGACTACCATCAAGTACTCTCCAGTTGGTAGTGGTCCGCAGAAGTCCATCGATACTTCCGTCCATGGTGCAGCAGGTAGTGGTGAAGGTTGTAGAGGTGTTGGTCTTGAAGTATCCACTGCAGCTTGGCAAGGGACACAGGCATCATGCATATCCTTTGCTTGACGATCAATGCCAGGAAACCACACCTTTTCTCGTAGCAGCTTTTCGTCCTAACAAGACCTTGGTGTCCTTGATGTGCAAGCTTCAGAGCACGTTGCTGGAGAACAGCTGGAATCACGATACGAGTACCTCGCAGCACAGTGTCGCGTTGTTGCGTAACACTTAATTCTGTCTGGATGCGTTCAAGTGCTTTGAATGCATCTTGGTCAACTCCTGAGGGTGGGATGCGTGGAAACTTTTTCTTAGTCAATGCATCCACTGTTGCTTGCAGAGTTGGGTCCTCTAGGGTTGCAGTACGGATTTCATCAAGAGTAAGAGCCTTAGGGACTGCATCACAGGTTACAGAGTGTACATATTCCTCGGCAACTTGCTGATGCTTGGTGATGGTGAAACTGTTTGCAGGATGTCGACTGATGTAATCAGCGGGATTGCCTGCACCCGGCTTGTATTTCACCGTAAAGTTGTATGGTTGCAGACGAAGAGCCCATCTCTCAATGCGAGCTGGTGGTTTGGACTTTGGATTATTGAAGATGGTCTCCAACGGTTTGTGGTCAGTGACCATCGTGGTGAAGGGCGCACCAAGCAGATACACATTGAAGTGTTCACAGCCCCATACAAGAGCAAGAGCTTCCTTCTCTGTCTGACTGTATCGTTGCTCAACATCTGTGAGAGAACGGCTGGCGTAGGCAATTACTACTCTGGAATCTGGTTGACCAGGTTTGTGTTGGGCTAAAACAGCACCTAATCCAACAGGACTAGCATCCACCGTTAACTCAGTGTCCATTGATGGATCAAAGTATGCAGCAGTCGCATTCTCTACTAGTGCATCTTTCACAGCATCAAATGCATTTTGCTCGATATCGCTCCAGTACCATGATGCATTTTTCTTCAGGAGCTCACGTAGAGGCTTCGTAATGGTAGCAAAATCTGGAATGAAGCGAGAACAGTAGTTTGCCATTCCCAGAAAACTATGTACTTCAGTGGACGTTGAAGGAGGTGCAGCATTCTTGATATCTGCAACTTTCTTAGGATCTGGAGACAGACCTTTGTCACTAAGTACATGTCCAAAGAATTCAATTTTATGTTGATTGAACTCACACTTTGCTCGGCTTAGCGTCAAATTCTTTTCTCGTAAGCGTTGCAATGTTGCACGAAGAGCTTTGTCGTGTTCAGCTTGGGTACGGCCATAAACAATGATGTCATCAGACATGTTGTCAGCATTAGGTATATCTTGCAATACCTGGCTGATGGTGTGCTGGAATACCTCGGCAGCACTGTTAATACCAAAACTCAGGCGCTTGTACCTATACAGACCTCGATGTGTCGTAAACGTTGTGATGAAGCGGCTCTCATCATCAAGTTCAAGCTGATGATAGCCCTTGTTTAAATCTAACTTGCTGAATATAGTTGCACCATTCAAGCGGTAGATCATATCATCTACAGTGGGTGTAGGATGGCGTTCACGCATTATTGCCTTGTTGGGAACACGCATGTCCACACAAATGCGTATCTCATCTGGATTCTTCGGCTTTGGTGGAGTGACTATTGGGCTTACCCATGGTGTTGGGCCTGTTACTGGTTCAATGATATCTAGTTCCATCAGCCTATCCAGTTCGGCATCGACTTTCTTGCGAGTATGGAATGGTTGTCGGCGATGTGGTTGGGCAACTGGAATTACATCTGGGTTGATATGCAGATGTACTTTGCTATCAGTATAACAACCTATGGATTTAAATCGATCAGAAAATTCAGCAACAATACCATCAACATTGTTTGCAGATTCCACTGCTACAGCATTAGAAAGCTGAAGTAGCCCCAATTTGGTTGAAGTCTTGTAACTGAGTAAAGACTCCTTTGCATTCCTAACAACATGGAATGTAGTAATGAGCATTGCATTCTTTGACTTAATCTCTGCAGTTAAAGTTCCAATCACTGGCAAGGCTAACTTCGAAGCATAGGCAGTGGCTTTACCATTGTATTTTTCTAGCTTTGGGAACTGTTTTCTAAATTTTTCATAGTGGCACTCAGCCATGGTGTCAATGTTTGATCCAGTGTCAATAAGAACTTTGAGACAAATACCAGCAATATATACTATAGTCTCTGGGTTGTTTGGAAGATCATTCCTATCTGTGATTGATTGTACTCCATAAGTATAATCACATTCACTGTCATCTGAGACTGGTTGTAATGAAATGTTGTCTTGTACATTATTAACATTTTGGATATGAGGTGCAATATTGTGTTTACCACCTCGACCCCTATGACCTGATCCTCGTACAGTGCTTTTATTCATTGACTGTGGTTTCTTTAGTGCGGAACGACACATAGCACCAAAATGACCTAGTTTTCCACACTCATAGCACTTCTTACCTTGAGCAGGACAAACATTATCTTGGTGTGGGTAGTCTCCTCCACAATTGTAACATTTATTGTTGACACCCTCTGATGTGGGTCGTTGTGACTGCTTGAGCCTTGTTCCTTGACCCCAGTTGTGATGTGGTTCTCGGTTCAAATTACTGTTAGGTTTGGCATGATATCTTCTTTGATTACGATGTCCTCCCTGAACCTTACATACCTCATCACTGTTAGTAACAGTGGCAGAACTGTTGTTGGCACTGCACTCCATGACACGAGCATCACGTGCAGCATCTTCCATTCGACGAGCCATATCCAGTATCTTGGTAAGAGAACTGTCATCATCAACAAGTTCTAGAGCTCTTCGACGAAGACGTGTAGATGTGCATGATTCAATTATTTGCTGTTTGATTTCTTTGTCAACATCAGCAAACTCACAATGGGCTGCTAAACCCTGCAGACGTGTGTGGTATTGATCCACAGTTTCATTAGAGAGTTGTTTTGCTCTCCTGAAATGCATAATTTCCATAGCAGTATTTTGCCTTGGTTTGAAATGCTCTGTTAGTTTGGCTTTGGCAGTGTCATAATCTTTGGCACCACCAGTGTCTTTCAGTGTGTCAAAGATGTCACAAACTCTATCACCTGCATAATGAAGTAGAAAGGCACGCTTTCTTTCAGCACTTTTGATGTCAGAAACTATCAACAAATTTTCAAACTTTTTAAGCCATTTGACCCACCTCTGTGACAGGTTTGTCTGGTCACAGTCAGGATCAAATGCAGGAAACTGAGGTATATTTGCCATTTTTACTGAATAAATGTAACTTATCACTTAAATGTTCCTCAGAATATTAAACACTTACTGCACTGAATATGTTAGTCAAGAATTCACTGTAATTACTTTAATTTTGCAAAGCACACAAGCATTTTAATGCAAAAGTTCACAACAGTGCACAATATAGCAGCAACTGACTTCTTACCTAGCCCTTGTGTACATGTGTTGTTCCTACTCACAGCAGCAGCACAGCAGTTGGCACAGCAGTTGGTACAGCAGCAGTTGGTACAGCAGCAGTTGGTACAGCAGCAGTTGGTACAGCAGTTGGTGCAGCAGTTGGTACAGCAGTCAGTTCAGTGTGATGAATTTTGTAGCACGAAGCGTCGTTTCGTAACCAAAACATCAGGTTTTGTACACATCAAAGCGTCGTTTCGTACACAACGTCGGCAGATTCCTCAGTACAGTTTCTTCAGCACAGCTTGGGTAGCACACAGCTTGGGTAGCACACAGCTTGGGTAGCACACAGCATCGTTTAGCACACAGCATTGGTTAGCACACAGCATCGGTTAGCATACAGCATCGGGTATGGCGCTCACAGCTTCTCTTCCTCCTCCAGGCAGCATGCTTCTCCCTTGTGTTTAAAACTGAACAAATACCTGCGTTCACAGTTCATCCTCGTCGCCAATGTGGTGTTTGTGTGTTACTGAGGAAGTCTTGGTTGTAGGGTTGATGTAAAGTCATGACTTGGTTACTGACTTTAATACTTAATACGATTACATGACTAGTAGCTACCAAGCTTGGCGGGCGTCCTGTACGCTCTATTGTTTACCTTCTCTCTCTCTGGCGTCTCAGCCGCCGCACATAGAAAACGGATGGTACCATTTTCTGTGAACATGACACCATCGTCAACAGCAGACACATGTACATCAGCCACCACCAGCGACGTAGAGCGCGAAGCACCCGGAATCGCCACATCATCTCCCGAAGCGCCACCTGCGTCGTAATCCTCCGCATCAGCCCAAGCAGTAGAAGAACGGCTGGAACGCTTGGGCACAGGCCGCACATCCTCACAGCCGGAGGCGGACCCAGAACCACGGGCCTCACGAACCGGGCGAACCAACGCCCGACGCAGTACGGCAGCAGCCTCAACCACATGGGGAACTGGGCCGCACATAACAGGACGCTCCGCAGCCCCCCTAACACCCAGCACAGCCGTGACACCTGGCGAGGGTGCAGGACCAGGCACAGCAGCAGGATTCGAGGAAGACGCAGACGACCCACAGAGACCAGCCGGAAGATCCTCGGGAGCAACTGGCACAGCGAAGTGACCAGCGACAGGAGCCACCGGAACACTCGGAGGAGGGACAACAACCACCGGGGGCACGTCGGGTGGCGCAGGGGGGGCCGCTTCAGCAGCGAATGGGACCTGCCCCACATCATCTCCGGAATCCACGCCCTGAGGGAGCGGCGGGAAATCCTCTTCCCGAAACAAGTTAACAGGTGCAGCAGGGGCCTCAGAGCACCCGGCAGCCTGATGCCCTAATTGGCCACACCGGAAACAAGTACGGGGCTGCCGGGCATAATACACCCGAACGTAGTAACCTAGCAGCCGGACAGAAGATGAGATATCCGACCGCAGGCGCATACCCAAGGTACGGACGTTTGTCTGCTTCCCAGCATACTTCCCCGAGGAAAGCTTGTTCACCCGCGCACTGATGACAGCACCATACCTCCCGAAGAAGCGCCGGAGAAGGTCTTCAGGGAACTCCAGGGGCGCACCATGCACACTGACATATGTCAGGGCACCACTTCGGTCCGAGACCGTAACGGAGCCGGCGCCATCCGGCAACTGCAACGAACGCCCTTCGTTCCGCCGGAGGAAGTCCCGATACTCCTCCTCCCGCACGAACTTGACAATCACCCGGTGGGCCGTAACAAGCTCAACTCCATACACAGCCTCCACCGGGACACGAAGCATGTCGCATATTACCAACTCAATGGCCAGATAACCAGTCTTGCACGAGAATTCCAGACCCCCGGAATTCATCCGCAAAACAGGAGGAATTGCAAGGCCCCCCATGTCAAAACGGCCACGTCAGCACGCAGCCAGGCAGGCAACAACACTGCCCACGTCAGCACAGGCAGGCAGAGACACACCCGCCCCAAACCGGCCGAAACTGGCAAACAGCACCAACTGCTGGAGCGCCGAAGCACACGTCTGTCCCCTACCAAAGCTAGGGCCAGACTCCAAGTGGTTCGTAGTTGGTTGAATTCTTGTACCAACCCGCAGATCCTGATGTTGCAACTGCTGGTAGGCCCAGTGTAGGCTCAACAACCCTGTAACATGTCATCTCTACCATGTTCAGTGCACAATGGCGTTACCTCGAGGTGCTAATTTTATCGAGAAGGGTAAGGAGGTAATCTCATATTGTTATTGAATGTAAAATTAATTGAGAACTTTTTTTAGAACAAGATGTAGTCGATGCAGTGAATATTAACCCGTTTTCTGTTCAAGAGTCGTCATTTCCAGTATATTTTATGACTAACTATTGTGTTTATTCTTTTGTAAGATAACACACAACAACAACAGTGTTTTTCCTGCATATAGTATTAAATTTATAATTGGCGTGGTAATTTCCCATATAATTCCGGGAAGGAGGTTGGGGGGGGGGGATAAGGGAAGAAACGCAGGTCTGCCGTGACTCAAGCACTCTCCATACTGCGGGATGATCTCTCAATCCCCTTTAGTTACAGTCCACTATCACCCAAGTTATAGCCGTGTCTTTCTTTCCCTCTCTCTCTCTCTAGCCAGGAAGCCTCACCAGGACAAGAGCAATAGCCAGCTAACAAACATAATATTTAATTTTAAAATACATTCAATATACATATGCAAGAATAGTGATAAAACAATGTAAAATCTAATGCTGCTACTAACTGATAACACTCTGATGTGGCCTTATGTCTCCAATCTAAAATTGTATAAGGCTGTTTCTTAAACTTCGGCTTACAACTTTCTGCTTCCTTTGCTGCTTTAGGATGCAATGCATGGCACACTAAAAATATTCACATATATTCTATTCTGCAAAATAACATCAATCTCTCACCTTGCACTGCGTCTTTCATGGCAAAAGGCAATCAAACACTCCCATAAACATCAAGGTGCATATAGTCCTCTGTTCCATTAATCAAGGTCTCCTACTGCAATCAACCTCTAGGTCCTCAAAATATTATATAAGATACTCCCGCAATTCCTCCAATCAGCTGCAATGGAGTCCTCCTTAAAGGTCAGTGAAGCTCTCTCCAAAAGCTTCACACAAACGACATGTAGCTCCCTACACTACTCGAAGATTCCTTACGTTTCGGGAATCCCACTCCTCAACGTGAATTCCTGCATCACCTTGCAGTTCAGCTCCCACTATGAGTTTCATCTCACCTTGGAGTTCAGCGTACACTCCTCCTCAGGTATTAAGTTCTCTCACTAACTTCTCCCAGCCAAACCGTTGTAGCTCTCCAACCCAAACGTTGCAGTCCTTCCACACAAACTTAGCATTCTCCCACACAAACGTTGCAGTTTTCCCACACAAACGTTGCAGTACTCCCACACAAACCTGCAAATCCATCATCATGCCATAATAAACGTTTTCCTAACAGAACATAATTAAATGTATTCACAGAAAATAAAACTCCTCCATCCCACATCTCTTTAAACACTATTGCATCGCCGCGACGGTACTCCCCCATCCCGGGTGGGTCCACTTGGGAACATGTCCAGAAATATGGCAGGCCGCCTCCCTGGTCGCGAGGCTGGGGCCTGCCTCCCTTACTCAGTCAAGACTTGACCTTCGGCGAGGGGGAACGTATCACTCCGCCCTCCACTATGTTTTCCTATCTCTACTCTCTTATTTTGGTTCACTTGCACAATAAAATATATGTGTTATATACATAAACACATGCCATGAACACATGCCTCCAACACGGTCTCCTTAAGACTGCCTCACAGCTCTTCTGCTCCTGTCTTGAGTATATTATGTCGTGCAACAGGCTTCACATATAAATGTCTGCTTGATTCTCTCCTCTTGAAAGAGGACTTAGTTAGGGTTCCTCCTACTGCCAGGAGCTCAACAAAGCACAACCCTCTCACACGATTTCTGTGACTCAAGGAAGGTCAAAAACCCCTGCTTGCTCCGCGTCATGTCATCAAAGTATCGACATCTCATTTCATGTCACTTATTTACATGCTCATCCTCTGCTCATACTTTTAAATTATTCACTGACATTTATTTTATATATAAAATATATGTGTGTAAATCACGAATATTAACACGTGATGAAAAATGTGACAGTGTCAGACTACGGAGGAAGAATTGAAACAGGAATTTCCCTAAGCACTTTCATATTTAATAATATATCTTCAGAAGGGTCTTATTTTATATATATATATATATATATATATATATATATATATATATATATATATATATATATATATATATATATATATATATATATATATATATATATATATATATGTCGTACCTAGTAGCCAGAACGCACTTCTCAGCCTACTATGCAAGGCCCGATTTGCCTAATGAGCCAAGTTTTCCTGAGTTAATATAATTTCTCTATTTTTTTCTTATGAAATGATAAAGCTACCCATTTCATTACATATGAGGTCAATTTTATTTTATTGGAGTTAAAATTAACATAGATATACGAACGAACCTAACCAACCCTACCTAACCTAACCTAACCTATCTTTATAGGTTAGGTTAGGTTAGGTAGCCGAAAAAGTTAGGTTAGGTTAGGTAGTCGAAAAACAATTAATTCATGAAAACTTGGCTTATTAGGCAAATCGAGCCTTGAATAGTAGGCTGAGAAGTGCGTTCTGGCTACTAGGTACGACATATATATATATATATATATATATATATATATATATATATATATATATATATATATATATATATATATATGAGTCCCACTGGTGGGTGTTGTCCAAAGATTGTTTATCTTCACTTGTGGTTTATGCAAGTATAGGCTTATAAGCTGGACACGAGTTCTCTCACATTGACAGTGGCTTGACGAAAAATGCAGACTGACCCCTCACTCATCTGGTGCCTTCGGGAGGTAGAGATGTTTGAGATATATATCTCGAACTATCTACTTCTTTTGTAAGGTCTGATGGCGTAGTGGGTTAAAGCATACTAGTTATGCCAGCTACTGGAAGGTAGTTGTGCTTTCTGGGTTCGAGTCCCACTGGTGGGTGTTGTCCAAAGATTGTTTATCTTCACTTGTGGTTTATGCAAGTATAGGCTTATAAGCTGGACACGAGTTCTCTCACATTGACAGTGGCTTGACGAAAAATGCAGACTGACCCCTCACTCATCTGGTGCCTTCGGGAGGTAGAGATGTTTGAGATATATATCTCGAACTATCTACTTCTTTTGTAAGGTCTGATGGCGTAGTGGGTTAAAGCATACTAGTTATGCCAGCTACTGGAAGGTAGTTGTGCTTTCTGGGTTCGAGTCCCACTGGTGGGTGTTGTCCAAAGATTGTTTATCTTCACTTGTGGTTTATGCAAGTATAGGCTTATAAGCTGGACACGAGTTCTCTCACATTGACAGTGGCTTGACGAAAAATGCAGACTGACCCCTCACTCATCTGGTGCCTTCGGGAGGTAGAGATGTTTGAGATATATATCTCGAACTATCTACTTCTTTTGTAAGGTCTGATGGCGTAGTGGGTTAAAGCATACTAGTTATGCCAGCTACTGGAAGGTAGTTGTGCTTTCTGGGTTCGAGTCCCACTGGTGGGTGTTGTCCAAAGATTGTTTATCTTCACTTGTGGTTTATGCAAGTATAGGCTTATAAGCTGGACACGAGTTCTCTCACATTGACAGTGGCTTGACGAAAAATGCAGACTGACCCCTCACTCATCTGGTGCCTTCGGGAGGTAGAGATGTTTGAGATATATATCTCGAACTATCTACTTCTTTTGTAAGGTCTGATGGCGTAGTGGGTTAAAGCATACTAGTTATGCCAGCTACTGGAAGGTAGTTGTGCTTTCTGGGTTCGAGTCCCACTGGTGGGTGTTGTCCAAAGATTGTTTATCTTCACTTGTGGTTTATGCAAGTATAGGCTTATAAGCTGGACACGAGTTCTCTCACATTGACAGTGGCTTGACGAAAAATGCAGACTGACCCCTCACTCATCTGGTGCCTTCGGGAGGTAGAGATGTTTGAGATATATATCTCGAACTATCTACTTCTTTTGTAAGGTCTGATGGCGTAGTGGGTTAAAGCATACTAGTTATGCCAGCTACTGGAAGGTAGTTGTGCTTTCTGGGTTCGAGTCCCACTGGTGGGTGTTGTCCAAAGATTGTTTATCTTCACTTGTGGTTTATGCAAGTATAGGCTTATAAGCTGGACACGAGTTCTCTCACATTGACAGTGGCTTGACGAAAAATGCAGACTGACCCCTCACTCATCTGGTGCCTTCGGGAGGTAGAGATGTTTGAGATATATATCTCGAACTATCTACTTCTTTTGTAAGGTCTGATGGCGTAGTGGGTTAAAGCATACTAGTTATGCCAGCTACTGGAAGGTAGTTGTGCTTTCTGGGTTCGAGTCCCACTGGTGGGTGTTGTCCAAAGATTGTTTATCTTCACTTGTGGTTTATGCAAGTATAGGCTTATAAGCTGGACACGAGTTCTCTCACATTGACAGTGGCTTGACGAAAAATGCAGACTGACCCCTCACTCATCTGGTGCCTTCGGGAAGGTAGAGATGTTTGAGATATATATCTCGAACTATCTACTTCTTTTGTAAGGTCTGATGGCGTAGTGGGTTAAAGCATACTAGTTATGCCAGCTACTGGAAGGTAGTTGTGCTTTCTGGGTTCGAGTCCCACTGGTGGGTGTTGTCCAAAGATTGTTTATCTTCACCTTGTGGTTTATGCAAGTATAGGCTTATAAGCTGGACACGAGTTCTCTCACATTGACAGTGGCTTGACGAAAAATGCAGACTGACCCCTCACTCATCTGGTGCCTTCGGGAGGTAGAGATGTTTGAGATATATATCTCGAACTATCTACTTCTTTTGTAAGGTCTGATGGCGTAGTGGGTTAAAGCATACTAGTTATGCCAGCTACTGGAAGGTAGTTGTGCTTTCTGGGTTCGAGTCCCACTGGTGGGTGTTGTCCAAAGATTGTTTATCTTCACTTGTGGTTTATGCAAGTATAGGCTTATAAGCTGGACACGAGTTCTCTCACATTGACAGTGGCTTGACGAAAAATGCAGACTGACCCCTCACTCATCTGGTGCCTTCGGGAGGTAGAGATGTTTGAGATATATATCTCGAACTATCTACTTCTTTTGTAAGGTCTGATGGCGTAGTGGGTTAAAGCATACTAGTTATGCCAGCTACTGGAAGGTAGTTGTGCTTTCTGGGTTCGAGTCCCACTGGTGGGTGTTGTCCAAAGATTGTTTATCTTCACTTGTGGTTTATGCAAGTATAGGCTTATAAGCTGGACACGAGTTCTCTCACATTGACAGTGGCTTGACGAAAAATGCAGACTGACCCCTCACTCATCTGGTGCCTTCGGGAGGTAGAGATGTTTGAGATATATATCTCGAACTATCTACTTCTTTTGTAAGGTCTGATGGCGTAGTGGGTTAAAGCATACTAGTTATGCCAGCTACTGGAAGGTAGTTGTGCTTTCTGGGTTCGAGTCCCACTGGTGGGTGTTGTCCAAAGATTGTTTATCTTCACTTGTGGTTTATGCAAGTATAGGCTTATAAGCTGGACACGAGTTCTCTCACATTGACAGTGGCTTGACGAAAAATGCAGACTGACCCCTCACTCATCTGGTGCCTTCGGGAGGTAGAGATGTTTGAGATATATATCTCGAACTATCTACTTCTTTTGTAAGGTCTGATGGCGTAGTGGGTTAAAGCATACTAGTTATGCCAGCTACTGGAAGGTAGTTGTGCTTTCTGGGTTCGAGTCCCACTGGTGGGTGTTGTCCAAAGATTGTTTATCTTCACTTGTGGTTTATGCAAGTATAGGCTTATAAGCTGGACACGAGTTCTCTCACATTGACAGTGGCTTGACGAAAAATGCAGACTGACCCCTCACTCATCTGGTGCCTTCGGGAGGTAGAGATGTTTGAGATATATATCTCGAACTATCTACTTCTTTTGTAAGGTCTGATGGCGTAGTGGGTTAAAGCATACTAGTTATGCCAGCTACTGGAAGGTAGTTGTGCTTTCTGGGTTCGAGTCCCACTGGTGGGTGTTGTCCAAAGATTGTTTATCTTCACTTGTGGTTTATGCAAGTATAGGCTTATAAGCTGGACACGAGTTCTCTCACATTGACAGTGGCTTGACGAAAAATGCAGACTGACCCCTCACTCATCTGGTGCCTTCGGGAGGTAGAGATGTTTGAGATATATATCTCGAACTATCTACTTCTTTTGTAAGGTCTGATGGCGTAGTGGGTTAAAGCATACTAGTTATGCCAGCTACTGGAAGGTAGTTGTGCTTTCTGGGTTCGAGTCCCACTGGTGGGTGTTGTCCAAAGATTGTTTATCTTCACTTGTGGTTTATGCAAGTATAGGCTTATAAGCTGGACACGAGTTCTCTCACATTGACAGTGGCTTGACGAAAAATGCAGACTGACCCCTCACTCATCTGGTGCCTTCGGGAGGTAGAGATGTTTGAGATATATATCTCGAACTATCTACTTCTTTTGTAAGGTCTGATGGCGTAGTGGGTTAAAGCATACTAGTTATGCCAGCTACTGGAAGGTAGTTGTGCTTTCTGGGTTCGAGTCCCACTGGTGGGTGTTGTCCAAAGATTGTTTATCTTCACTTGTGGTTTATGCAAGTATAGGCTTATAAGCTGGACACGAGTTCTCTCACATTGACAGTGGCTTGACGAAAAATGCAGACTGACCCCTCACTCATCTGGTGCCTTCGGGAGGTAGAGATGTTTGAGATATATATCTCGAACTATCTACTTCTTTTGTAAGGTCTGATGGCGTAGTGGGTTAAAGCATACTAGTTATGCCAGCTACTGGAAGGTAGTTGTGCTTTCTGGGTTCGAGTCCCACTGGTGGGTGTTGTCCAAAGATTGTTTATC
The DNA here is from genome assembly GCF_040958095.1 of Procambarus clarkii. Classification (NCBI taxonomy): domain Eukaryota; kingdom Metazoa; phylum Arthropoda; class Malacostraca; order Decapoda; family Cambaridae; genus Procambarus; species Procambarus clarkii. Next base: position 48,797,614 of record NC_091165.1, on the reverse strand, counting down.
TTCACTTGTGGTTTATGCAAGTATAGGCTTATAAGCTGGACACGAGTTCTCTCACATTGACAGTGGCTTGACGAAAAATGCAGACTGACCCCTCACTCATCTGGTGCCTTCGGGAGGTAGAGATGTTTGAGATATATATCTCGAACTATCTACTTCTTTTGTAAGGTCTGATGGCGTAGTGGGTTAAAGCATACTAGTTATGCCAGCTACTGGAAGGTAGTTGTGCTTTCTGGGTTCGAGTCCCACTGGTGGGTGTTGTCCAAAGATTGTTTATCTTCACTTGTGGTTTATGCAAGTATAGGCTTATAAGCTGGACACGAGTTCTCTCACATTGACAGTGGCTTGACGAAAAATGCAGACTGACCCCTCACTCATCTGGTGCCTTCGGGAGGTAGAGATGTTTGAGATATATATCTCGAACTATCTACTTCTTTTGTAAGGTCTGATGGCGTAGTGGGTTAAAGCATACTAGTTATGCCAGCTACTGGAAGGTAGTTGTGCTTTCTGGGTTCGAGTCCCACTGGTGGGTGTTGTCCAAAGATTGTTTATCTTCACTTGTGGTTTATGCAAGTATAGGCTTATAAGCTGGACACGAGTTCTCTCACATTGACAGTGGCTTGACGAAAAATGCAGACTGACCCCTCACTCATCTGGTGCCTTCGGGAGGTAGAGATGTTTGAGATATATATCTCGAACTATCTACTTCTTTTGTAAGGTCTGATGGCGTAGTGGGTTAAAGCATACTAGTTATGCCAGCTACTGGAAGGTAGTTGTGCTTTCTGGGTTCGAGTCCCACTGGTGGGTGTTGTCCAAAGATTGTTTATCTTCACTTGTGGTTTATGCAAGTATAGGCTTATATATATATATATATATATATATATATATATATATATATATATATATATATATATATATATATATATACATATATATATACATATATATATATATATATATATATATATATATATATATATATATATATATATATATATATATATATATATATATATATATATATATATGTCGTACCTAGTAGCCAGAACGCACTTCTCAGCCTACTATGCAAGGCCCGATTTGCCTAATAAGCCAAGTTTTCCTGAATTAATAGATTTTCTAAAAAAAATTTCTTATGAAATGATAAAGCTACCCATCTCATTATGTATGAGGTCAATTTTTTTTTATTGGAGTTAAAATTAACGTAGATATATGACCGAACCTAACCAACCCTACCTAACCTAACCTAACCAATCTTTAAAGGTTAGGTTAGGTTAGGTAGCCGAAAATGTTAGGTTAGGTTAGGTTAGGTAGTTGAAAAACAATTAATTCATGTAAACTTGGCTAATTAGGCAAATTGAGCCTTGCATAGTAGGCTGAGAAGTGCGTTCTGGCTACTAGGTACGACATATATATATATATATATGCGAACAAGCCTGAATGGTCCCCAGGACAATATGCAACTGAAAACTCACACACCAGAAGTGACTCGAACCCATACTCCCAGGAGCAACGCAACTGGTATGTACGAGACGCCTTAATCCACTTGACCATCACGACCGGACAAAATGAGGTGATAGCCGAGGCTATTTGAACCACCCCACCGCCGGCACTCGGATAGTAATCTTGGGCATAGCATTTTACCAAATCACCTCATTCTTTGGGGCACACGTGAGGACCCCAAATGCGAACAAGCCTGAATGGTCCCCAGGACAATATGCAACTGAAAACTCACACACCAGAAGTGACTCGAACCCATACTCCCAGGAGCAACGCAACTGGTATGTACGAGACGCCTTAATCCACTTGACCATCACGACCGGACAAAATGAGGTGATAGCCGAGGCTATTTGAACCACCCCACCGCCGGCACTCGGATAGTAATCTTGGGCATAGCATTTTACCAAATCACCTCATTCTTTGGGGCACACGTGAGGAACACAAATGCGAACAAGCCTGAATGGTCCCCAGGACAATATGCAACTGAAAACTCACACACCAGAAGTGACTCGAACCCATACTCCCAGGAGCAACGCAACTGGTATGTACGAGACGCCTTAATCCACTTGACCATCACGACCGGACAAAATGAGGTGATAGCCGAGGCTATTTGAACCACCCCACCGCCGGCACTCGGATAGTAATCTTGGGCATAGCATTTTACCAAATCACCTCATTCTTTGGGGCACACGTGAGGAACCCAAATGCGAACAAGCCTGAATGGTCCCCAGGACAATATGCAACTGAAAACTCACACACCAGAAGTGACTCGAACCCATACTCCCAGGAGCAACGCAACTGGTATGTACGCGACGCCTTAATCCACTTGACCATCACGACCGGACAAAATGAGGTGATAGTTGAGGCTATTTGAACCACCCCACCGCCGGCACTCGGATAGTAATCTTGGGCATAGCATTTTACCAAATCACCTCATTCTTTGGGGCACACGTGAGGAACACAAATGTGAACAAGCCTGAATGGTCCCCAGGACAATATGCAACTGAAAACTCACACACCAGAAGTGACTCGAACCCGGTGGTGGGGTGGTTCAAATAGCCTCGGCTATCACCTCATTTTGTCCGGTCGTGATGGTCAAGTGGATTAAGGCGTCTCGGTCATATTCAATGAAACATGTTTGAAAGAAAACCTGCTGCCAGTATACACCAATATATATATATATATATATGACCGCATATTCTGTATTTATTATTTTCTGGTTTAGGGCTTCTATCCCTCTAACTATTTTCTTAGCATCAGGGCTTAATTGAAATAGGAGTTCTCCAAAACTCATTTTCGTACTTTTAAGGCGAAGAAAAGAAGTGATTTACTATAGAGTGTATTACACTTATTTATATAATTTGCACGACGTTTCGAACCTTCATGGTTCATTCTCAAGTGAACAGATCTTACAATACTAGTTGATTTTATACCCGCACTGGGTCAGGTGATAATACAATGAAGGTGAAAACATGGGGGGATACATAAGGGATAAAAATGTGAGGTGAAACATAGAGGCTGCAGAAGGCTTATTGGCCCATACGAGGCATCTCCTATCTAAACAAAGATTAATCCAGTGTAATTGGCCTGTTATGTTGGACATTGTCTTCTGTGTTGGCATCTATATGTTCTTGTCTTGTCCTTACTCTCATGGTGGGTAGAGTAAATAGTTCCGTGATTTGGGTGTTCATGGTAGGTCGCTCTATTCTTATGTGAATTGCCTCAAGAATTTGTAATCTTCTTGCATCTAGGGTTTTGTCTATTATGCAAGTATTCTTGTTCAACATTTCTCTTGTTAGAGTAATGTCATGGGCTTGTCTTATGTGATTCCTAGGGGCACCAGATTGAAGATGGCATGTCAAACGCCTCGTCAGCTTGGTCGACGTCATACCTATGTACTTACATTGAAGGTTACATCCTTCGTGGGGGCAAGTGTACATGTATACAACGCTTGACTGCTGTAGAGGGTTCTCCGTCGGCTTCGGGCTGTTTTTGATAAGGAGTTCGGAAGTCTTCTTGGTTTTGTAGAATATTATCAGGTTTATGTTTTGGTTAGGGGTAGTGCTTTTTACTCCTTTACGGATTATTTCTTTCATTATTCTTTCCTCTTTTATATGTTTAGGTTAGGTAGGGTTGGTTAGGTTCGGTCATATATCTACGTTAATTTTAACTCCAATAAAAAAAATTGACCTCATACGTAATGAAATGGGTAGCTTTAACATTTCATAAGAAAAAAAATATTAATTCAGAAAAACTTGGCTTATTAGGCAAATCGGGCCTTGCATAGTAGGCCGAGAAGTGCATTCTGGCTACTAGGTACGACATATATATATATATATATATATATATATATATATATATATATATATATATATATATATATATATATATATATATATTATATATATATATATATATAATATATATATATTTATATATATATTTATATATATATATATATATATATATATATATATATATATATATTTATATATATATATATTTGTATATATATATATATATATATATATATATATATATATATATATATATATATATATATATATATGTTGTACCTAGTAGCCTGAACGTCGTACTCGGCCTACTATGCAAGATCCGATTTGCCTAATAAGCCAAGTTCTCCTTAGATTCTATATTTTTTTTATTTTTTTCTTATGAAATGATACAGCTATCCATTTTATTATGTATGAGTTAATTTTTTTCAAATTTGAGTTAAAACTAACGTAGATATATGACCAAACCTAACCAACCCTACCTAACCAAACCTAACCTATCTTAACCTAACCTAAGCTAACACAACTAAGTCAATAATTTATGTTCCTAATATAATATAATAATAATAATTCAAATAAACTAATTGGAAACATTTTATTGAAAATAAAGATAATCACTCGGCCTATTAGGCTAATCGGGCCTTGGTGAAGATGGAAACGGAGCGGGAGTGTGAAGAAGTGTTCAAGGGAAACAAGTTTCAGAACCGTAGGAGGAGTAAAAGCTTTAGTGATGCGGGTCAAGGATGTACAAACCTTTGGAAGGTGGACTCTCCACAGGGACAAGGAAGGAACAATACGAGGAGAAACACGAGAAATACCAACGAAAAGAGAATCCTGAAAATGAGATAGCCAGACAGAAAGAGGTAGGCGATGAAGAGAAACAGGAACCACAGGAGGAGTAAAAGTTAAAGCACGACAAAGGCGAGATGAAGGATGTTGTAATGACCGGGCAAGATAGTGAAGACGGTAGCGATCACGGTGGTCCTGGAGAGATAGGAAGCCAGTATCAAAATACTAGCTGAGGGCGGGAGTCGAACGAAAGACAGTAGAGCTGAGGCGCAAATCCAGAATGGTGCAAAGGATCAAGAAGGCGAAGAGTAGAAGGAGAAGCAGAAGAGTATGCAGGGCTACCATAATCGAGTTTGGACAGGATGAGATAGGAGTGCAAATAGAGGAGCGTGCACCTATCTGCTCCCCAAGAAGTATGAGATAAAACCCTAAGTAAGTTAAAGACCTTACACCACTCAACTCGGAGGTAAGAGATATGGGGCGACCAAGACAAACGAGTGTCAAAGATTAACCCCAAGAGCTTCGCGGAATCTTTGTCCACAAGGGAATGACCATAATGTGACAAAGGACGTAGGTCCTTTACTCGACATGCTTTCGAGTAAAAGTCATAGCACAAGTCTTAGTGGTAGAGAAGTTGAAGCCATGATTGGTGGCCCAAGATGACACGGCATCAATCGTAAGTTGAAGCCGCTGTTGAAGGAGAGGCGAATTACCCAGACAGCAGAGGGTAAAATCGTCAATATAGAGAGCGGAGAAGATGCCAGAAGGAATAGAGGAAAGAAGAGCATTAAGGGCAACTAGAAAAAGAGTAGTACTCAGAAGACTACCCTGGGGCATACCCACATACTTCCTAAAAGGGGCAGAGAGAGAGGTACGAAGCCTCACTCGAAAGAAACGACGAGAGAGGAAAATCTGGAGGAAGAGGGGGAGAATCCCACGAAGGCCAAAAGAATGAAAGTGGGACAGAATATGATACCGCCAGGAAGTGTCATAAGCCTTTTCCAGGTCAAAAAAGGACTGCGACAATGGAGGTCTTCGCAGCAAAAGCGGTACGAATATAGACCTCCACGTTCACCAGGACCTAAATTGTGCTGCGGTACTTGCGAAAACCATATTGAGGAGGAGAGAGGTGGTGATGGTGTTCCAAGAACCACTTCAGACGAACGTTAACCATACATTCAAAGAGCTTGCAGACACAACTTGTGAGAGCAATAGGAAGTCCTTGGGGGATGACCCGAGAGACTCTGATTTCCGAAGAGGGAGGACAACAGCATCGAGCCAGTCCTCAGGGACTGACGACGACTCCCAGACCCAATTATACAGACTCGATAAAAACTGAGACGTGCATGGAGGGAGATGGCAAAGCATCTCATAATGAGTGCCATCAGTGCCTGTAACCATAGAACCTCAGAGGGCCAGGGCAGACTGGAGCTCAGAGAGAAAGAAGGGATCGTTAAAGGGAAAGTGAAGACGGGTACAGAAATCTAAAGGGCAATATTCAAGAATAGGCTTACGAAGAAAGAAGGATTGAGGAAGATGAGAACCAGAGCTTACAGAAGAAAAGTGGGAACCCAGTTCGGTTGCGACCTGCAACGGGTCCACCAAAAGAGCACCACGAAGGTGAAGGACCGCCGAGACATCAGGAACGAACTTACCCGCTATCTTGTGGATATGCTTCCAAACTAGTGTCAGAGGAGTTTCGAACATAATGGTGGAGACATAAGACATCCAAAATGCACGTTTAGCCGTACGGATGGTCGTAGGCCACCGTGCGCCTTCCGAAACAAAAGAAAAGACTCGACCGTTTGCCGGCGGAGGTGTCTCTTCCAGGCTGCACGCTTACAGCGGACAGCCCAAGCACTGTCCACAATCCACCAGGGAATGCACTTCCGTGTTCCCCGAGAAGAAGAACGAGGAATAGAGGAGGGCAGCGTTAAAGACATTGTCATGGAAAAAAAGGAGGGTGCGAGGGAGAGGCAGAACGGATTGGTCAGAGATAGTAGCACATAGGGTAAACAGGCGCCAGTCAGCCTCGGTAAACCGTCACCTAGGAAAGGAGAGAGGAGGGTGAATAGACAAAGGTAACAAGGCTGGGAAAATGGTCACTGCCATGGACGTCATCAAGGATCCACCACTCGAAATCTAAGTAAAGGGATGACGAGCAAAGAGAAAGATCGAACCATGAAACCGAGCGATTCCGAGAGTCCAAATGAGTGGGCTCACCAGAATTCAGAAGAGACAGGGAAGAAGAGAGGATGAACAGCTCGAGAAGGCGACCCAAGGGTGTTTGTCAGCGCATCACCCCAAAGAGCACGTCGACAATTGAAATCACCCAGCAGGAGCACAGGCTCCGGCAAGGAGTCCAGGAGGCGTTTAAGATCGGGAAGAGAAAGTAGGACAGTTGGGGGGAGATAAATGGAACAAATCGTGTACCATTTGCGCACAAAGACACTGGCAGCAGAACTGTAGAGAGATGTCGAAAAAAGTAAGGGGACAAAGGGAACATCAGAGCGAATCAAGAGAGCAGAAGAGTTATGAGCCCCATCAACAGCCGAGGGAGAGGGGGGTGGGGAGAGAAAAGAAGCGACCAAGACGAGCACCAAGCATCGGCTCCTGCAGACAGACACAAAAGGACGAAAACTGTGAAACTAGAAGTTGGAGGTCAAGGAAATTGCCGTAACATCCACGGATGTTCCACTGAAGAATAAACATCTACAAAAAGAAAGAGGAGAACAACAGAGGACAAAAAAATAGGTGAAAAAGGAACATAGCCCGTTAAAGAAGCACAGGGTCAGAATCAGGGTCAGATAAGTCAGGGTTAGGGGGCATGGGTAAACTGAGTAAAGAAGGAGGGAAAGGAGAGGGAGGGCAGACCAGAGGGGGGACGAGCAAGGTCTGGCGGAGGAGGAGGAGGAGACAACAGAGAGGGGCGGGCATGGAGAGCAGGAGGAGAAGGGGCAGAAAGAGGGGAGCTCACCTCAGTAAGGGCAGCAACCGAGACGGAACCGGGGGCCAAAGAACTACAGTAGGAACGAGAGGCTCTACCACCTTTAATTCCCGTAGTCTCTCCTCATAGCTCATACCTCTCAGCTCGGGTACTAGTCTGGTGGCAAACCTTTGAACCTTTTCCAGTTTAGTCTAATGTTTGACTAGATATGAACTCCATGCTGGAGACGCATACTCCAGGATTGGTCTGACATATGTGATATATAATGTTCTGAAAGATTTCTTACACAAGTTTCTAAAGGCCGTTCTTATGTTAGCCAACCTGGCATATGCTGCTGATGTTATCCTCTTGATATGAGCTTCAGGGGACAGGTCTGGCGTGATATCAACCCCCAGGTCTTTCACTCTCTCTGACTCCTGAAGTATTTCATCTCCCAAATGATACCTTGTATCTGGTGCCCTGCTTCCTACCCCTATCTTCATTACAATACATTTTCTTGGGTTAAACTCTAACAACCATTTGTTCGACCATTCCTGCAGCTTGTCCAGGTCTTCTTGAAGCCTCAAACTGTCCTCCTCTGTCTTACTCCTTCTCATAATTTTGGCGTCGTCAGCAAACATTGAATGGAATGAGTCTATACCATCTGGGAGATCATTTACGTATATCAGAATCAGGATAGATTCGAGTACAGAGCCCTGTGGGACTCCACTGGTTACTTCACGCCAATCTGAGGTCTCACCCCTCACTGTAACTCTCTGCTTCCTATTGCTCAGGTACTCCCTTATCCACTGGAGCGCCCTACCAGTTACTCCTGCCTGTTTCTCCATCATATGCATCAGCCTTTTATGGGGTACTGTGTCAAAGGCTTTCCGACAGTCCAAAAAATTGTAGTCTGCCCATCCTTCTCTTTCTTACTTAATCTTTGTCACCTGATCGTAGAATTCTATTAAGCCTGTAAGGCAAGATTTACCCTCCCTGAACCCATGTTGATGGGTTGTCACGAAGTCTCGTATCTCCAGATGTGTTACTAGGTTTTTTCTCACAATCTTCTCCATCACCTTGCATGGTATACAAGTCAAGGACATTGGCCTGTAGTTCAGTGCCTCTTGTCTGTTACCCTTTTTGTATATTTGGACTACATTAGCCGTCTTCCATATTTCTGGTAGGTCTCCCATTTCCATTGACATTCTATACACTATGGAGAGTGGCAAACAAAGTGCTCCTGCACACTCTTTCAATACCCATGGTGAGATTCCGTCAGGCCTAACAGCTTTTCTCACGTCCAGCTCCAATAGGTGCTTCTTTACCTCAACTCTTGTAATTTCGAACCTTTCCAAGGTCGCCTGGTTTGCTGCCACCTCTCCTAGCGCCCTGACTTCTCCTTGTTCTATTGTAAAGACCTCCTGGAACCTTTTGTTGAGTTCCTCACACACCTCTTTGTCATTCTCTGTGTACCTTTCCTCACCCATTCTAAGTTTCATCACCTGTTCCTTCACTGTTGTCTTCCTCCTGATGTGACTGTGTAATAGTTTTGGTTCGGTCTTGGCTTTGTTAGCTATTTCATTTTCATACCTTTTCTCTGCTGCTCTTCTCACACTAACATACTCGTTCCTGGTTCTCTAGTATCTCTCTCTACTTTCAGGTGTTCTGTTATTACGGAAGTTTCTCCATGCTTTTTTGTTCAGCTCCTTTGCTTTCATTCATTCCTGAGTAAACCATGGATTCTTCTTTTGCTTCTCTGTTTTTTTCTGTTGCCGGGACAAACCTGCTTACAGCCTC